>NC_083761.1:84168082-84219237 GCF_963514075.1 Conger conger | reverse complement strand
ATACACCGCCCACACCCCGTCCCTCAGCGGCCCGAAGGAGAGCCACATGCCTTCTTCAAGTCGTCTCGTCTCATGCTCGTGACCGTGATTCCGAGGCGCCCAAAGCGGTCCCCCAAGTCCGCTGCATCTTAGCCTGTTGCGCCACCGCGGCTCAGAGATGCCCTTCTGCACACCACCGTTGTAATGTGCGGTTATTTGCGTTACTGTCACCTTCCTGTCAGCCTTGACCTGTCTGGCCCTTCTCCCCTGATGTCTCTCATTAACAAGGTTTCTGTCTGCAGAACTGCTGCTCACTGGGTTTTCTGTTTTGTTTTTGCACCATTCTTTGCAAACTCTAGAGGCTAGTGTGGGTGAAAATCCCAGGAGATCAGCCGTTTCTGAGATACGCAAACCACCCTGCCACCAACAATCATTCCACGGTCAAAGTCACTTTAGATCAAATTTTTTTCCCCCATTCTGATGGTTGATGCGAACATTATCTGAAGCTCCTCACCCGTATCTACATGACTCTATGCATTACACTGCTGCCGCACAATTGGCTGAGTAGATAATCGCATGAATAAGTAGGTGTAATAAAGTTTAAAGGCTCCTAACAAAGTGCTCGGTGAGTGTAAATGGTTGGCATTTATATAGCGCCTTTATCCAAAGCGCTATACAATTGATGCTTCTCATTCACCCAGTCATACACCAACGGCAAATGGCTGCCATGCAAGGGACCGACCAGCTCATCAGGAGCATTTGGGGGTTAGGTGTCTTGCTAAGGGACACTTTGACACAGCCCGGGCGGGGGATCAAACCGGTAACCCTCCGACTGCCAGACGACTGCTCTTACTGCCTGAGCCATGTCGCCCCACAGTGGATGCACTACCGTCAGCTACGCTACCCTCTCAAGTCAATACAAAATAGGAAGCATCCGCGTTCACTTACTTAGTCTATTAAATAACTACATTAAGTGCGCTTATTGTTCGAGAGTAAGTGTTGAAGTTTGATCAAAACGCTTTTATTAAAAGTATGAATGTTTAGAATGACATTGAGAATCATGTGCAAAAATACCCTCTCTCTAAATGTTTCTATGTATCTACAGTGCATCGGGAAAGTATTCACAGCGCTTCACTTTTCCCACATTTTGTTATGTTACAGCCTTATTCCAAAATTGAATAAATTCATTTTTTTCCTCAAAATTCTACATACAACACCCCATAATGACAACATGAAAGAAGTTTTTTTTGAAATTTTTGCAAATGTATTAAAAATAAAAAACCAAGAAATCACATGTACATAAGTATTCACAGCCTTTGCTCAATACTTCGTTGATGCACCTTTGGCAGCAATTACAGCCTCAAGTCTTTTTGAATATGATGCCACAAGCTTGGCACACATATCTTTGGGCAGTTTTGCCCATTCTTCTTTGCAGCACCTCTCAAGCTCCATCAGGTTGGATGGGGAGTGTCGGTGCACAGCCATTTTCAGATCTCTCCAGAGATGTTCAATCAGATTCAAGTCTGGGCTCTAGCTGGGCCACTCAAGGACATTCACAAAGTTGTCCGGAAGCCACTCCATTGATATCTTGGCTGTGTGCTTAGGGTCGTTGTCCTGCTGAAAGATGAACCGTCGCCCCAATCTGAGGTCAAGAGCGCTCTGGAGCAGGTTTTGTTCCAAGATGTCCCTGTACATTGCTGCATTCATCTTTCCCTCAATCCTGACTAGTCTCCCAGTTCCTGCCGCTGAAAAACATCCCCACAGCATGATGCTGCCACCACCATGCTTCACTGTAGGGATGGTATTGGCCAGGTGATGAGCGGTGCCTGGTTTCCTCCAAACATGACGCCTGGCATTCACGCCAAAGAGTTCAATCTTCAGACCAGAGAATTTTGTTTCAGATTTATTTTATTTGACCTTTATTTATACAGGGAAGTCCCTTGAGAGCAAGCTCTCATTTTCAAGGGTGCCCTGTTTACAAAAAACATATATAAAAGATACAGGTTGCAACAGACAAGATAAGAGCAGACAAAAAACAAGCTATAAAAAACAGATAATAATTGGTAAGACACTAAAAATCTGGTAAAACACGAGCAGTTCTCAGTCATGGTACCCATGAGGAGCACTCTAAAAGAGTCTAGAGAAACAAATTGATCCAATTTTAGAGTGTCCTGGAGCCTATTCCACTTGTCCGGAGCATAGTGCGAAAAAGCAGTCTTTCCATATTCTGTCCTCACGCGCGGAATGAGCAATCTGATGTGTGACTGCGAGCGTGTTCGGCAACTCATAGAGTTATGAATGAGGAGCGAGGATAAATACGATGGAAGTTTACCAATTAGAGCTTTATAGATGAATAGAAGAGAATGTAGCTCTCTTCGTGCAGTTAGGGATGACCAACCCAATTTTTCATACAAAACACATCGGTGAGTAAGAAAACCATCACCCGTTACAAAGCGCAGGGCACTATGATACACAGCATCAAGCAGCTTCAAAATGGCAGGAGAAGCATGCATATACACAATGTCACCATAATCAAAAACAGACTGCTTTCTCCCAGACAAGTAGTTAGAGAACCAATTAAGAGAAAGGTCATCCAGGCCAATGGAAGCTAACATACTTAACAAAATACCATGATCAAAAGTGTCGAAGGCCTTAGAGAGGTCGACAAAGAGGGCAGCACAATGTTGGCGATTATCAAGACCATTCACAATATCATTAATGACGAGGGAAGTGGCAGTAACAGTGCTATGACCGGGTCTGAATCCTGATTGGTGTAGTGAGTGTAGTGTATGCGTCTAAAAAAGCCTGCAGCTGTTCAATTGCCAGGGTTTCTAAAACCTTAGCTAGGCAGCACAGTCTAGAGATGGGACGATAATTGTTTAAGTCACTGGTGTCACCCCCTTTGAACAGGGGCACAACCTGTGCGGACTTCCAGACCGATGGGATTTCACCGGAGATAAAAGTTAGGTTAAAAATGTGAGCAAGCGGGGAGGCGACCAGGTGAGCACTGAGACGCAAAAGATATGGGGCTATGTCATCCTCACCCATAGACTTTTTAATATTCAGATGGGAGAGTGCCATGAAGACTTCATAGTCACTAACCGGACTAAAAGAGAATCTATTAGCAAGAGGGGAGGGGATCGAAAGGTTTTCGGCCAATGACGGGTCATGGACGTGTCCCGGCGAGACCATATTGGCTGATAGCCTATCAAATAGAAGGCCAGAAGCTACAAAATGTTGGTTAAATGCGTCGCACATTTTTGATTTGTCTGAAATGACATTATTCTCATAGCTAATTTGAGGTGGGAGAGTAGAGGTGGATCCAGATTTAAGTGATTTTACAGTTTTCCAAAAACTAGCTGAGTTTCCTTGGGCATTTGCAAATGAAGATAAATAGAAATCAGATTTGGCTTTCCTGACTATACTAGTACTTTTATTCCGCATTTTCCTGAAATGTAACCAGTCTGTCGGATTACCAGTAGATCTGGCAGTAGTCCAGGCGGAGTCTCTGAGTTGAAGGGTTTCGATGACTTCCTCAGAGATCCAGGGACTAGAGCGATTTTTTACTCTGAGATTTTTATAAGGAGCATGTTTATTAGTGATTGAGTTAAAAATATGGGAGAAGTGGTCAGAAGCTAACTGGGAATCAGGGATTAAGCATAATCTATCTAAATCAGAGTGGGATAAATCGTGTAAGAAGCCTTGTTCTATAAAATCTTTAAAATTACGCTTTGTGATGAGGTGACCATTGGATTTATTAGCTTTGACTAATCTGACACAAGCTATAGGGCAGTGGTCACTAATGCCTGGTGCAAACACCCCGCACTGAGGATATTTAAATGGCCTATTAGTTAATATAATATCAATTAGGGTGGCTCTAGATGGAGATTTGGCATTTGGTCTTGTGGGGTGTAAAATAAGTTGAGATAGATCTAAATCTAAGCAGAGCTGTTTAAGACTAGTAGAGCTATCAGAGAGCCAGTCCAGGTTTAAATCGCCCAGCACCACCAATTCGGAAGAGGCATACATAGATAACACCTTCCCCAACTCCTCTAATGCTGATGTTGGCGCAGAGGGTGGGCGATAAACACCAGCAACCACAATATGGACGTCACCACCCAGAAAAACATCTCAAACTAAACACGGCTAGGTGTTCCCTGACAAATATAGCCACTCCGCCTCCTTTAGCTCTCCTATCAGATCTAAACAAATTAAAACCAGCAATAGAAACATCCAAGTTGAAAATTTTCCCAGACAACCAAGACTCGGTAATAACAAGTATGTCGGGGGCGGCATCGACAATCATACAGTTAATGAAATCCATCTTGGGCAGCAAACTCCTTGAATTTAGGTGCAGAAGCTTCAAACCATTTATGGCCCGCAGGTCCTGCAATGACCCCAAATCATTAGATCCCAGAGTAGCAGAAGGAGCAGAGCCGGGCAAGGCAATACCCGTAGACACAACCACCAGGTTTCCCTGCACAGCTCTGCTTGGCCTGGAAGCACGACGAGGAAGACGAACTGGGAGGGGGCTGATAGTGGGGATGACACACAAAGCCGCGGTATCCTTACCAGACCATTCAGGAAGCCAGCTGTTGCTCCGCAACTCAGTTGCTGGACTCGAGGCAATCGTTGTTGACACTAGTCCGCTGCCGCTCCGAAGCCCAACTGCGCCGTAGGGAAGCGCAGGCCGCCCTGCTACGGATCCGGGCTGAAGACGAGCCACCACCGCAGCAGGAGCAAAATCCTCCCGGAATGAACCAACGCCAGAATAGGCCGACAGTCGGGCGATCACCTCAACAGCCCCGCCGCAACATACCGGAAGAGACTGCAAATCAGCCAGCAGACCTCCACCGAAGCAGGCCAGAGGAGCCAGCAACCAAGTCACCAGGCCAATCACCGCCAGTGCGGGACCGCCACGAGCCGCCGAAGAAAGCAGCGCAGGTGGAGGAAAGTCCAAGCTAGCTGCCAGGCTAGCTGGGCTAGCTGGGCCAGGGTTTAGCTCAACGTCACCGGCCAAGAGGAGTATCAGCGTCAGCCCAATGAATCCAACAGAAGAGCTCGACGTAGGGACCCCATCCTTACTAGATGATGATGGGGCTCTGGCACGGCCAATATCCAGGATCCCGGAGAACAGCAGATGTTGGCTACCTGCAGTCGGGAAGTAGCTTCCCTCCCCATCGTCAGACAAGTAGTGACAGCGTGACGAGCAAGCGATCAGGCAAAAGATTAAAACAATGACAATCACGCATCTTTGTGGAAAAGTTAAAATAGGAGGCAATCCACAATTGAAACGTTTAAAAGTAGGGCGGTTAAAACGTTTAAAACGTTTAAAAGTTTGACTTGCTTGAGCAGTGGACGCTGCGGTCGCCATCTTGATTACCCACACTGCCATGATCTCATGATACTCATGGTCTGAGAGTCCTTCAGGTGCCTTTTGGCAAACTCCAGGCAGGCTGCCATGTGCCTTTTACTAAGGAGTGGCTTCCGTCTGGCCACTCTACCATGCAGACCTGATTGGTGGATTGCTGCAGAGATGGTTGTCCTTCTGGAAGGTTCTCCTCTCTCCACAGAGGAACGCTGGAGCTCTGACAGAGTGACCATCACCTCCCTGACCAAGGCCCTTCTCCCCGATTGCTCAGTTTAGACGGGCGGCCAGCTCTAGGAAGAGTCCTGGTGGTTCCGAACTTCTTACATTTACGGATGATGGAGGCCACTGTGCTCATTGGGACCTTCAAAGCAGCAGAAATTTTTCTGTACCCTTCCCCAGATTTGTGCCTCGAGGCAATCCTGTCTCGGAGGTCTACAGACAATTCCTTTGACTTGCTTGGTTTGTGCTCCGACATGCACTGTCAACTGTGGGACCTTATATACAGTGGTGTGAAAAAGTGTTTGCCCCCTTCCTGATTTCTTATTTTTTTGAATGTTTGTCAAACTTAAATGTTTCAGATCATCAAACAAATTTAAATATTAGTCAAAGACAACACAAGTAAACACAAAATGCAGTTTTTAAATGAAGGTTTTTATTATTAAGGGAGAAAAAAAAATCCAAACCTACATGAAAAAGTGATTGCCCCCTAAACCTAAAAACTGGTTGGGCCACCCTTAGCAGCAACAACTGCAATCAAGCGTTTGCGATAACTTGCAATGAGTCTCTTACAGCGCTGTGGAGGAATTTTGGCCCACTCATCTTTGCAGAATTGTTGTAATTCAGCCACATTGGAGGGTTTTCGAGCATGAACCGCCTTTTTAAGGTCATGCCACAGCATCTCAATAGGATTCAGGTCAGGACTTTGACTAGGCCACTCCAAAGTCTTCATTTTGTTTTTCTTCAGCCATTCAGAGGTAGACTTGCGGGTGTGTTTTGGATCATTGTCCTGCTGCAGAACCCAAGTTCGTTTCAGCTTGAGGTCACGAACAGATGGCCGGACATTCTCCTTCAGGATTTTTTGGTAGATAGCAGAATGGTTCCATTTATCACAGCAAGTCTTCCAGGTCCTGAAGCAGCAAAACAGCCCCAGACCATCACACTACCACTACCATATTTTACTGTTGGTATGATGTTCTTTTTCTGAAATGCGGTGTTACTTTTACGCCAGATGTAATGGGACACACACCTTCCAAAAAGTTCAACTTTTGTCTCGTCAGACCACAGAGTATTTTCCCAAAAGTCTTGGGGAACATCAAGATGTTTTCTGGCAAAATTGAGACAAGCCTTAATGTTTTTTTGCTCAGCAGTGGTTTTCGTCTTGGAACTCTGCCATGCAGGCCATTTTTGCCCAGTCTCTTTCTTATGGTGGAGTCATGAACATTGACCTTAACTGAGGCAAGTGAGGCCTGCAGTTCTTTGGATGTTGTTGTGAGGTCTTTTGTGACCTCTTGGATGAGTCATCGCTGCGCTCTTGGGGTAATTTTGGTCGGCCGGCCACTCCTGGGAAAGTTCACCACTGTTCCATGTTTTCACCATTTGTGGATAATGGCTCTCACTGTGCTTCGCTGGAGTCCCAAAGCCTTAGAAATGGCTTTATAACCTTTTCCAGACTGATAGATCTCAATTACTGCCTTTCTCATTTGTTCCTGAATTTCTTTAGATCTCGGCATGATGTCTAGCTTTGGTCTACTTCACTTTGTCAGGCAGGTCCTATTTAAGTGATTTCTTGATTGAGAACAGGTGTGGCAGTAATCAGGCCTGGGTGTGGCTAGAGAAATTGAACTCAGGTTTGATAAACCACACTTAAGTTATGTTTTAACAGGGGGGGCAATCACTTTTTCACACAGGGCCATGGATTTTTTTTCTCCCTTAATAATAATAACCTTCATTTAAAAACTGCATTTTGTGTTTACTTGTGTTGTCTTTGACTAATATTTAAATTTGTTTGATGATCTGAAACATTTAAGTGTGACAAACATGCAAAAAAATAAGAAATCAGTGATTTTCACACCACTGTAGACAGGTGTGTGCCTTTCCAAATCATGTCCAATCAACTGAATTTACCACAGGTGGACTCCAATTAAGCTGTAGAAACATCTCAAGGTTGATCAGTGGAAACAGGATGCACCTGAGCTCAATTTTGAGCTTCATGGCAAAGGCTGTGAATACTTATGTACATGTGATTTCTTAGTTTTTTATTTTGAATAAATTAGCAAAAATTTCAAAAAAACTTCTTTCATGTTGTCATTATGGGGTGTTGTGTATAGAATTTTGAGGGAAAAAATGAATTTATTCCATTTTGGAAAAAGGCTGTAACATAACAAAATGTGGTAAAAGTGAAGCGCTGTGAATACTTTCCGGATGCACTGTATATACTGTATTGTAAATGCTGTTTAGTACTACAATGGTGTCATAATGTTTAAAGGATCATTTTAGTGCTGTTAAAATGAATAGTCAGCATGAGTGATTAAAACTGTGTGTCTGTTCAAACATATTGTGCTGCACAAAGTACAAGTACATTTAATTAAAGTACAAAGTAAATTTAATCAGGTGTTTAAAGGGCCATGACGCAAGATACCAAATGTCCTGGTTTCTGATTGCGGGCCCTAGCAGGCCTAGCAGGCCCTTGGCTGGGAACAGCGACAGAAATATTTCCTCAACATAACGCATTCAGCTAAACTTAACCCCTTAAGTATTTGCCCTTTTCTTGACCCATGTGAGAAAATGAAATACCCCAAATAAAATGGTTATTATTCTTGAATCCTTTTGACCACAGGCATAATTCCTGATACAGGTCTCTTCTGAAAACTCTTTGGGCGTTGTTTTCCAATGACTCTAAATATTACTGAAATGAAGTTACAGAAGCTGACACACAATGAAAGTGGAAGCTTTTTTTTTCTCTCACTGAAAAGATTTTCTGTTTTTGACTGAATACTGATTATTGTAGCTGTTTTTGCTTAATGTTAAACAGTATGAAGCCTTTGTGAGGGTGGTAAAACAAAACAGATAACATAGTAACTAAAGATAACAATAATTGAAAACATTTTTTTTTAACTTTAAAAAAGTGTGGAAATAGTGAATTGTGTAGACATTTGGATATGCAGAAAAACAGATGGATGGACAGAAAAACAGATGGATGAACAGAAAAACAGATGGATGGACAGGCGGATGAACAGAAAAACATACGGATGAACAGAAAAACAGACGGATGGACAGGCGGATGAACAGAAAAACAGACGGATGGACAGGCAGATGAACAGAAAAACAGACGGATGGACAGGTGGATGAACAGAAAGGATTGTTGATGGAAGCCTTGCCAGGATAGTATGGAAAAGGGAGAGAAGAAAAAAATTTAATAAAAGGATAACATGATGAATATGAATAATAGGGTTATAATGTTGGGGAGGGTGGGGTTGGGGGGGATTAGTCAACAGGCAAATTAAATGATTTTATGAAAGGACCCCAAATGTTTGCAAAGTGTGAGCTTTGGTGCTGATGTGAGATTATTTCCATGGATATGTGTTCTTTGAGAAGATTTAGCCATTGTGTTATGTTTATTGTGTGTCTTGTTTTCCAGTTTAAGAGGATGGTTTTCTTGACGATAGCTAGGGCAATGAGTATAGGTTTGGTATTTTGATTTGGTGGGTTGATTGTTGAGAGGTCTCCTAGTTGACAGAGGGATGGACAGAGTGGAATGCTACAGCTCATAATGAGAGATATTTGGTCTGCGACTTGTTTCCAGAAATGGTGAGTTTGTGGGCAGAGCCAGGTCGACTGGAAGTAATTATCTGGGGTATTCAAAGAGCAGTGAGTGCAAGTGTCTGAGTCCACAAATCCCATTTTATATATCTTTTGGTGGGTGATATGAGTTCTGTGAATGACCTTATATTGTATTAGTTGTAGGTTAGTATTGGTGGTCATCGTGGAGGTGTTCCTACAGATTTGAGTCCAGAAGTCTGAATTGTAGCATAGTGATAAGTCTTTTTCCCAGGCTTTGATGGGGAGAGATATTGTTAGGTCTGTGGTTGATATTAGTTTGTATAATTTGGAGAGAATGTTTTTGGTATTGATTATTTTCTTAATTTCATCCATAAGCGGAGGTGGCTGTAAGTTGTTGTTCATTATTTTAATTTTAAATTTTAAAACAGATATTAATTGAAAGAACTGAAGATATTGCTCCTTCCCAATATTGTTCTCATGGACCAAATCCTGGAAGGTGGTGAACGTGCTATCCTGAAAGATGTGTTGAAGATGTGTGATACCTTTTTATTTACATGTGGTGACGGAAAGTGATGTTTTGTCAGGATTGTGCCATATTGGAGTGTATTTGCACAGGGTCATTGTGAATTTAAAGATTTTGTTAATTTTCCTGTCAGAGTTGTTGAAATGGCAGTGTTTTTGAAGCAGTTGTTGGAAATTTCTTTACATTCTGATTGTTCTATCCATGGGCAATCCTGTTGGTTTGGATGAATCCAGTTTCTGATGTATTGTAGCTGGTTTGCCAAATATAAGTGATAAAAGTTTGGGGCTTCCAGTTTTGAGTTTCTGCATGGAATGCTACATCTCAGGACTCCCCCCTCACCTCCACTAGCAATATGAAATATCTGGGGATAAATATTTCAACCAAGCTGTCAGAGTTGTTCTTCCTTAATTTCATTCCGTTAATAAATACATTTGAAGATGATTTAATTCCTAGCATAGCAACTGTAAAAATGACCATACTACCTTTTTAGAACGCCCCGGATCAAACTTTCTACCTTACTGTTTATCCATGATACAATGAACACAATATGGGGCGACATGGCTCAGGCAGTAAGGGCAGTCGTCTGGCAGTCGGAGGGTTGCCGGTTTGATCCCCCGCCCGGTCTTTGTCGAAGTGACCCTGAGCAAGACACCTAACCCCTAAACGAGCTGGTCGGCGCCTTGCATGGCAGCCAATCACTGTTGGTGTGTGAGTGTATGTATGAATGGGTGACTGAGAAGCATTAATTGTACAGCGCTTTTGATAAAGGCGCTATATAAAGCCAACCATTTACAATATGCACTTGTTTTACCTAAATGTTTTTGCTTGTTTTGGCCTAAATTGTTTGTATATTGTCTACGTTCTTCTATGTCTTGCTGTGTATAATGCACAATCTGTGTTATTTGTTATATTGTAAGCCATTTTGGCCAGGACTCCCTTAAATAATAATACAAATTAAATTTTTTTAAAAAGTTTGCGCATTTTTAGAATGAGAAACTATTATGCATTTGGACCCTTGTTGTGAAAAGGACACTGACATTATTAAATTATTAAAAATTTTCATTATAGTTTATGAATCAGATATTTGATCAGTGTGTTTACTCCTCTTTTATTACATGTACTATTTTTACATTGTGCTCCAAAATAAATACTCTATATCTTCATTTGCCGATTTGCTTATTCCTCACACTTATTTCCAGAAAAGCTATCATAATTTTACATGCAATGTTCAGGAAACACCTGCCATTTATAGTGTTTCTCGTTGTGTCTTGGCCTTCCTAATTTATTGCATATTGCCCATTTTATAACGGAAACAGAAATAAACTGCTTGTTTTATTAATAGCCTGCTGGGTCTGGTGGAAAGTCTAATCGACATTTCACAGACATTCCAAAAATGAACAGTCTGAAGTGGAACAGAAGGAGGCAGGTGACAAGATTTATGTTCACTGGTAAATCATGAGTGTCTGTTTGACATGCACCGCTGGCCTATGGGGTGCCCTGCTGGGGCACCATTTTAACCATTAATTCAGGTTCCACCACAACTGCTTTTCACGCATGTTGAGTGATGAAATGTGTGCTTCATTTCACAGGTCATTTACTCAAAGCTGATACATGTTCTGTCCTGGTTAGATCTGTTTCCCTCTGCATTCTGTCCTGGCTAGGTCTGTATCTGTCAGTACTGCACATTCTGTCCTGATTAGGACTGTATATGTCTGTACTTTCTGTCCTGATTACATCCCTATATCTCTCTATATTCTGTCCTGGTTAGGTCTGTATATGTCTGTACATTCTGTCCTGTTAAGATCTGTTTCTCTGTGCATTCTGTCCTGGTTAGGACTGTATATCTTTCAACATTCTGTCCTAGTTAGGTCTGTATCTATTCTGTCTTGCTGTGGAGGGAGGGAGGTTTTTGTAATGAGATGTATCACTGTGACCCCCAGCTATAGTACACAGTGTTTAACACCTGTACAAAAACCACCCCTGGGCTGCAAATGTCTAATTGTGTTCACTCATATTTTAGATTTTCTAATACTGTTCATGAATAAATTCTAAATGTATATCTGAGCAAGAATTAGTATTTTGATAGATGATTTACTATTTAACATTACTATATACTATTTAACACTCTGTTGCTAGAACTGTGCAAGTTTTTCACCTTCAAACTATGTGCACATTTTCAACAAGTGTATTTTACATACCCCCGCTCTTTTCATTGTCATGTCATTCAGTCTCCAGGTGCAATTCAAAAGAAAATGTGTTTCAAAGAATATTTTCAGAAAAAAGAAAAATAGCTTTTCCATTGCACACATTCCACCCAAAGTACTTGCTGAAATCCTCTATACATTATGTCACCTGTTGTGCTGTGGCACTGTACCTGCTGGTAAACACTGGAATAGTGGATTGTTCTGTGGAATTAACACTTGGACCATCAGAGTGGCAGTTCAGCCAGCATGTCATGATCATTTTGTGGGGGTTTTTGCCATGATGGCTATAATGTGCAATGATATAATTTGGGCATGTCTTTATACAATCTCTCTGAAGATAGATATAACTATTTAATTGGTATGCCAATTTCAAATCATTATTTTTATGGGCCAAATAGTAGTTTTTCAGATTTTCAGTTTATCAATTTAATTGATGAATAGTAGACAACAATCGATTAAAATAACTGCACAAAATGTGTATCCCTAGTCAGTATGTCTCTGTACATTCTGCCCAGGTTAGGTTTGTATATGTCTGTACATTCTGCCCAGATTAGGTCTGTATATGTCTGTACATTCTGCCCAGATTAGGTCTGTATATGTCTGTACATTCTGCCCAGATTAGGTCTGTATATGTCTGTACATTCTGCCCAGATTAGGTCTGTGTATGTCTGTACATTCTGCCCAGGTTCGGTCTGTATATGTCTGTACATTCTGCCCAGGTTAGGTCTGTATATGTCTATACATTCTGCTCCGGTTCGGTCTGTATATATCTGTACATTCGGTCCTGGTTAGGTCTGTATCTATTCTGTCATGCTGTGGAGAGAGGGAGGTTTTTGTAATGAGACGTATCACTGTGACCCCCAGCTACTGCTATAGTACACAGTGTTTAACACCTGTACAAAAACCACCCCTGGGCTGCAAATGTCTAATTGTGCTCACACTATATTGTCTAATACTGTTCATGAATAAATTCTAAATGTATATTTGAGCAAGAATGAGTATTTTGATATGTGATTTCCCTTGTAATATTCTATCCTATTTGCTATTTAACATTAGAATGTACTACGTAACAGTCTGTTGCTCACATTTTCAATCTATAAGATATGTGCACATATGTGTGATTTCCCAGAAATAGTTTTAGACACACCTGCACTTTTCATTGTCATTTCATTCAGTCTCAAGGTACAAATCAAAAGAAAATATCTTTTCAATAATATTTTCAGAAAAAAGAAAAGTACCACACATCACACCCAAAGTCCTTGCTGGAATCAGAGTGCCAGTTCAGCCAGCATGTTACGAACATGTCAGCGGTTTTCTCCTTCATGAATGTAGTTCATGGGCAATTTTTTTACTTTTTGGGGGGGTTTATTGCCGTTATGGCTATAATGTGCAGTGCTTTAATTTCGGACATATAGAATCTCTCTATTTAATTGGTATGCCAATTAAAAAAAAAAATGATGGGCTATATACAGTGCTGTGCAAAAGTCTTAGGCACCTGTATAACATTCTGTACAGATAAGATTCTTTCAAAAATAATTCAATGAAAGGTCCTAAATAAACGTATTATACATTTTATATTACATTTTAGTAATTTGACAGCATAGTTAAAAACTGAATCAAATGAATATTTGTTGTGACCATTCTTTGGTGTTAAAACTGCATCACTTCTCTGAGATAGCCAATGCGGTCCTGCAGTTCTAAAAGACAATCAGGTGGGAGGTTGTTCCAAGCATGTTGGAGAACTTGCCACAGTTCTTCTTCAGACTTTGGTTGGCTCCTTGTTTCTGATCTCAGACAGCGTTGATCACGTTTTTATGCAAACAGTAGCAAATTGCTGACAGTAATATGTTACTTTTTAGAATGAAATACAAAAATGTCTCTGTAAAGTTAAATCTTTTGGAAAATGAATATTTGTAAATCTCAAATGTGTTCTTTTACACTAACACACACAAATAAATGAACATATATATATATAATAAAGTCTAGGGTGTCTAAGACTTCTGCACAGTACTGGAGTAGTTATTAAGATGTACAGTTCAGGTTAGGTCAGGTCTGTATATCTCTGCACATTCTGTCCTGGTTAGGTCTGTATCTATTCTGTCATGCTGTGGAGGGAGGGAGGTTTTTGTAATGAGATGTTTCACTGTGACCCCGAGCTATAGTCGTACACAGTGTTTAACACCTGTACAAAAACCACGCCTGGGCTGCAAATGTCTAATTGTGTTCACTCATATTTTAGATTTTCTAATACTGTTCATGAATAACATTCTAAATGTATATCTGAGCAAGAATTAGTATTTTGATATATGATTTACTACTTAACATTACTATATACTATTTAACATTATTTAACTGTTTAACATTGAGACATACGCAGGCGCCGACGAGAGTGGCAGCCTTTTCGGTAGCTCCGTCTGTTTCGTGTCTGTTTTAGTCTTTTTTAACTTTTTTTCTTTTGTAACTTTTTTATCTAAAATTTCCCTCTGGATGAATAAAGTATCTATCTATATATCTATCATTACTATATACTATTTAACAGTCTGTTGCTAGAACTGTGCAAGTTTTTAATCTTCAAACTATGTGCACATTTTCAACAAGTGTATTTTACATACCCCTGCTCTTTTCATTGTCATGTCATTCAGTCTCCAGGTGCAATTCAAAAGAAAATGTGTTTCAAATTATATTTTCAGAAAAAAGAAAAATAGCTTTTCCATTGCACACATTCCACCCAAAGTACTTGCTGAAATACTCTATACATTATGTCACCTGTTGTGCTGTGGCACTGTACCTGCTGGTAAACACTGGAACAGTGATTGTTCTGTGGAATTAATGCATGGACCATCAGAGTGCCAGTTCAGCCTGCATGTCACGGACATGTCAGCGGTTTTCTCCTTCATGAATGAAGTTAATGGGTTATTTTTGTAATTTTTGGGGTTTTTTTTTGCCGTTATGGCTATAATGTGCAGTGCTTTAATTTCGGACATATATCAATAGAATCTCTCTATTTAATTGGTATGCCAATTTCAAAAAGAAAAAATGTATGGGCCATATACAGTACTGTGCAAAAGTCTTAGGCACCTGTATAACATTCTGTACAGATAAGATTCTTTCCAAAATAATTCAATGTAAGGTCCTAAATAAACGTACTATACATTTTATATTACATTTTAGTAATTTGGCAGCATAGTTAAAAACTGAATCAAATGAATATTTTTTGTGACCACCCTTCGGTGTTAAAACTGCATCACTTGTCTGAGATAGCCAACGCTGTCCTGCAGTTCTAAAAGACAATCAGCAGGGAGGTTGTTCCAAGCATGTTGGAGAACTTGCCAAAGTTCTTCTGCAGACTTTGGTTGGCTCCTTGTTTCTGATCTCAGACAGCGTTGATCAAGTTTTTATGTAAACAGTAGTAAATTGCTTACAGTAATATGTTACTTTTTAAATACAAAATTGTCTGTGTAAAATTAAATCTTTTGGAAAATGAATATTTGTAAATCTCATAGGGGTTCTTTTATACTAACACACACAAATAAATGAATATATATATAATAAAAGCTAGGGCGCCCAAGACTTCTGCACAGTACTGGAGTAGTTTTTAAGATGTACATTTCAGGTTAGGTTAGGTCTGTATATCTCCGCACATTCTGTCCTGGCTAGATCTGTATCTGTCAGTACTGTGCATTCTGTACTGATTAGGTTTGTATATCTTTCTATATTCTGTCCTGGTTAGGTCTGTATATGTCTGTACATTCTGTCTTGTTAAGGTCTGTTTCTCTGTGCATTCTGTCCTGGTTAGGTCTGTATATGTCTGTACATTCTGCCCAGGTTCGGTCTGTATCTATGCATGCTGTGGAGGGAGGGAGGTTTTTGTAATGAGATGTATCACTGTGACCCCGAGCTAGTGTACACAGTGCTTAACACCTGTACAAAAACCACGCCTGGGCTGCAAATGTCTAATGTGTTCACATTATATTGTCTAATACTGTACATGAATAAATTCTAAATGTATATTTGAGCAAGAATTAGTATTTTGATATGTGATTTCCCTTGTAATATTCTATCCTATTTGCTATTCAACATTACTATGTACTACATAACAGTCTGTTGCTCACATTTTCAATCTATAAGATATGTGCACATATGTGTGATTTCCCAGAAATAGTTTTATACACACACGCACTTTTCATTGTCATTTCATTCAGTCTCAAGGTACAAATCAAAAGAAAATATCTTTTCAATAATATTTTCAGAAAAAAGAAAAGTACCACACATCACACCCAAAGTCCTTGCTGGAATCAGAGTGCCAGTTCAGCCTGCATGTCACGAACATGTCAGCGGTTTTCTCCTTCATGAATGTAGTTAATGGGCTATTTTTTTACTTTTTGGGGGGGTTTATTGCCGTTATGGCTATAATGTGCAGTGCTTTAATTTCGGACATATAGAATCTCTCTATTTAATTGGTATGCCAATTAAAAAAAAAAATGATGGGCTATATACAGTGCTGTGCAAAAGTCTTAGGCACCTGTATAACATTCTGTACAGATAAGATTCTTTCAAAAATAATTCAATGAAAGGTCCTAAATAAACGTATTATACATTTTATATTACATTTTAGTAATTTGACAGCATAGTTAAAAACTGAATCAAATGAATATTTTTTGTGACCACCCTTCGGCGTTAAAACTGCATCACTTCTCTGAGATAGCCAACGCTGTCCTGCAGTTCTATAAGACAATCAGCAGGGAGGTTGTTCCAAGCATGTTGGAGAACTTGCCACAGTTCTTCTTCAGACTTTGGTTGGCTCCTTGTTTCTGATCTCAGACAGCGTTGATCAAGTTTTTATGTACACAGTAGTAAATTGCTTCCAGTTATATGTTACTTTTAAAAATTAAATACAAAAATGTCTCTGTAAAGTTAAATCTTTTGGAAAATGAATGTTTGTAAATCTCAAATGTGTTGTTTTATACTAACACACACAAATAAATGAACATATATATAATAAAGTCTAGGGTGCCTAAGACTGGAGTAGTTTTTAAGATGTACAGTTCAGGTTAGGTCAGGTCTGTATATCTCTGCACATTCTGTCCTGGTTAGGTCTGTATCTATTGTCTGTATCTATTCTGTCATGCTGTGGAGGGAGGGAGGTTTTTGAAATGAGATGTATCACTGTGACCCCGAGCTAGTGTAGTACACAGTGTTTAACACCTGTACAAAAACCACCCCTGGGCTGCAAATGTCTAATGTGTTCACAGCTGTTTTGTCTAATATCTTTTATGCAGAAATTCCCAATGTGTATTTGAGCATTATTTAGTATTTTGATTTTGATTTGATAGTATTATGATTTCCATGCGCAGATGTAATATTCACTCTTTACTCTTCATAACAGTCCTTTGCTAGAACATTGCAGCCCTTTCATCTTCAAAATATGTGCACATTTTCTTCATTATTTTGCCCCTTTCACTTTTCATTCCACCTCAAGGTAGAATGCAAAATAATACATTTTGAGAAAAAAGCAAAAAGTTTACCCTAAATACTTGCTGGAATGCTGTATGCCTGATATTCCTTGTTGTGCTGTCACCCTGTGCCTGCTGGGAGACATTGGAATAGTGATCTCTTTGTAACTGGCGCAGGAATTTCCGAATAGGAATTCTTACTTGGCAGACCTTCCGGGCCTCGCCGTGGTGAAAGCTCCAGGAGCCAGGAAGGGCTGCACGGGAGGACACAGCGTTTGGCGTAGAGGCTGGTGCTCTCCGCGCGCACCGCCGCCACTAACCACCGACACCAAACACACCGTCTGGTTACCGCGGTACCCGGAGAGAGTCACTTAAAGACTGCTCCGGTGCCTGAGCGTACGAACCGCTGTGGATTTAATGGAGGAAATATTTTGGGATTCTGGCAATTGTGAATCAGATATATTTTTTTAAAACAAATGTATTCAAAGTTGTGCAGAAGGTAAAGCATCTACATTTCAGGACATAACGTTTTGTTCGCGTTAATGTAAGTATAAAATATTTGTTAGCATAATTGATAATTGAATTAAAACGACGTATATTTTTTCCATGAATTTCTTGTTTAAAGAAAGAAGGCATCCCGCACAGTTATAGCACAGCACCGGCAGGGAAGGACATTGACCTTACGTACAATATAACGGTGAGACCTGGGATAAAACCAGCATAAAACTAACGTTTGGCTTCATTGAAAATCTTTTTACTCAAACATTTATTACACAAAATGCAATCTACGTTTTAAATTATGGAGTGTTTTGCATGTACATGGTTTGCTTTCTGCTGCGCAGTACTGGGATGTTCATTGTCAATGTGCACATAGGCCAGTCGGAGGTTTTTGTTCAGTATTGTATCACTGTGGCCGTCCCATCCACAGTGGTTTATGGCGGTACAAAAACTGCATGCCTCCACTGCATACTCATCTCACTTGTATACTCTTCTTTGAAGCACATCTTATATATATATATTTCAGAAAGGTGAGCAGTCCTTTAAGGTGTCAATTCCTGTAAAAATGAAAAATATTCTACTACATTTTTATTTAACCTTCATCCCAATGAATGATCATTGGTGCGTCTAAGATGAACAAATTCAATACAATTTCATTACAATAAACTGGATAAAAACAATCTCCAACATTTGGCTGCGCTAGTCTTAACTTAGCATTGAGTATTTTTTTCATGAACGCTATTCAAATATCTAAGTGATGTAATGTAATATGGTCTGTCGAAGTGTCCCTGAGCAAGACACCTAACCGCTAAATGCTCCTGTCGAGCTTGTCGGTGCATTGCAAGGCAGCCAGTCGCTGTTGGTGCGTGAGTGGGTGTATGAATGGGTAAATGAGAAGCATCAATTGTACAGCGCCTTGGATAAAGGCACTAGATAAATTCCAACCATTTACCATTTGCACAAATAAAAACAATTTAGTCTTATATAATACATTTGTGTCCTTTACGTGTCATATAAGTGGTTTCTCTGGATTTCATACTGCAAATTCTGTTGTTTTTATCTTTAAAAGGATGTCTTTATAATATATTGCAAATTATGAAAATTCTGTTAAAAAATTAGCAAATTTTACATTTAGCAGACAGGAAGTCAACTGCACAACAAGACAATATTTCACCAACTTACACTAAGCAGACTATTCAATTGTCATGATAATTAATCATGAATAAAACATTGTAAACAAGCCAGGATATTGGAGGCGATAAGCCTATTTCCAGCACAAAGTTTTATGAATAAGTTATGCTCATAAGCTCTGGTGACCTGCAGTATTAGCTGAAATAGTGTCAGATATGGCACCGAAAAGCAGGAAGGTTTTTGTCATGGCCTGTGTCACTGTGGCCCCCGTAGTTATCACAGTGATTGACTTCCTTACAAAAACCCACAGGCGTAATATCCCATCTGATCCACCGCCACTCAGCCAGCTAGAGCTCTAAAAATTCACTCAGTTCACAAAGCCATCGGGTAACCTCCGTGTCTGTGAAAATTCATCTCGACAGACGAAGCACAGGTACTTTCGCTCCTTTTCATTTCTTGGCGATAATGTTTTGGCTGCTGCGATGCCTCCAGGAACAGACACGTGTTTAATGATACAGATCTTCTGTGTCTCACAGCAGTCAAACACACACCATACACAAACACACTGTCGTTGTTTTACCATTCGCGAAGAACAATGTTTATTATAAACATCGAACAAAAAGTTCGGAAATTTGTGTTTGGTAGATTATTTCTCTGTTGTAACAATGCTTCTTGCCAATACATTTTATACCGTTGGAAAGCCTGTTTATTTCCCTTTTAAATGGTGCCCCATTTGTGGGATGAGCAGCACTGCTGAGTATGTGGGTAGCGCTCATGTAAAATTTGCCAAATCTTCTCTGCCAATGCCAAACAGCTTATTCTGCTGTTGCTATTGACTCTTGTTTGGTGTTGTTTGGTGAATCGGATGATTGAAATCTATCAGTAACAAGGAAGAAACAAGACATATTGGCAATTTTACAATTTATTCATTTAACAGTCAGGAGCCTCGGTTGCATGTGGAAGAACCATACACAGTCGCCACAGCCTGGCACCTCCTCCTCATGCTGGTCACCAGCCTGGTCACACAATGCTGTGGGATGGTATTCCGCTCCTCAACCAGGATTTGTCACAAGTCAGTGGTTGTGTTGGTCACTCTAGCACGAACAGCACGCCCCAGCTGATCCCACAAGTGTTCAGTTGGGTTGAGGTCAGGACTGTCGAGGCAGGCCATTCCATTCTCTCTACTCCCAAATTCTGGAGGTAGTCTCTGATAAACCCCGCACTGTGGGGGCGAGCGTTGTCATCTTGGAGGACGGAGTTCGGTCCCAGACTGTGGAGATATGGGATTGCCACTGGTTGCAGAATCTCATCTCGATATCTCTCTGCATTGAGATTGCCTCCAATGATGACATGCCTCGTTTTTCCAGTGATGGAGATGCCGCCCCACGCCATCACACTGCCTCCACCAAAAGGTGTTACTCTATCGGTGCAGCAATCAGCATAGCCTTCTCCCCGTCTCCTCCACACTTTGACCCTACGATCCAACGTCCGTAGGCAGAATCTGGACTCATGGCTGAACGTAACGTTCCTCCACATGTTCAGGTTCCAGTGCAGGTGTTGCCGACACCAACGCAAATGGGCCTGAGGGTGAAGGGCAGTCATGGCAGGCCTCCTGGCAGCCCTATGAGCCCGGAGATTGGCTGCGTGCAGTCTGTTCCGGATTGTCTGGGCCGAAAGCCGTGTGCCATATCGTCCTGCAAACCGTGACTGCAAAGGACAGCCTACGGTTCCTAAGTGCTGAAAGGGTGAGGAACCGGTCTTCTTGGGGTGTCGTCTGTCTCCGACTTCCCCAGTTTCATGGAGCTTGGCCTTCAGTTTGGAGTGTTTGGCATTGGCAGAGAAGATTTGGCAAATTTTACATGAGGGCAACCCACCTACTCATCCCACAAATGCATGTTCCTTACAACTGGGGCACCATTTAAAAGGGAAATAAACAGGCGTTCCGATGGTATAAAATGTATTGCCAAGAAGCATTGTTACAACAGAGAAATGATCTACCAAACACAAATTTCCAAACTTTTTGATCGATGTTTATGTGTATTATTATTTGTGTATGTCTATTATTTGTATTCATTAATAGATTTTCAATTGAGAAAACCTATAAAATTGGTGTAAGAAGCTGAAGTAGAAATAAATAAAAATTTCAATGGAAAATGAACAGTGTTGATGCATTATGTTACACGTACCGGGCGTGGTACGCATAGACAGTGATATTTTTAAATATCTGGAAAACAGTCACAAAAATGAAGTCAGTTAGACTTGACCTGTTTTCACGAAGTCTCTCAAAGTTATATTTATTTACAATTATCACAATTATTACAATTATCACAAGTATTAAAATTATCACAAGTATTAAAATGATCACCCCTGCCTGCACTGTCCCTTTAATAGAGTTACTTGTACTGCTGTACAGATATAACCATTGTCTCTGTCTCTAGACATTTATCTCTTGTTCATAGAACACTCAAAATAAAATGGTCACTATCAAAAACAATATCTTCCCATACACTTTCCATATCTCTTTTCACTAGACATTTATATCTTGTTTATAGACACTCAAAATAAATGGTCATTCCTAAACATGTGTCTATATTCTGCATCAACATCCTCAATGCACTTTACATACTTCCCAGTATCCTCGGGCATGCATCGCAGTGATGAATAATTAACTTGCATATTATTCTATAGTTTAAACAATTGAACCCTTCATTAAACTTGAAACTATTGAGCCAGCCAAAAATATATAATTAAAAGTATTGGGATACGTGGAGCCATTTACAGGACAAGATACAAAGCTGTCAGCACCGAGTGCTGAATCCTGTTGTCTCTACAACAACGACACATAACGTTAATTGGAGAACAGAATACGTTAATTTTAGCTAGAATAGCGGCAGTGCCAATCTGGGCTAACTTTACATAAGTAACTGAATTGATTTCCAAACGAATATGAGCATATGCCCTTGGTAGCTAACATTACCTAATTTCGCGCCAAACAGGAAAACAAGCAATGTTCGCTAACTTTCCAAATTTCACAGGAAACTAACGTAGGGCTAACGTTAACTTTGCTTAGTAACGGTAAAATTAATTTAAATAAGTTAGATAGTTAGCTAGCGTTCGGAGCATTCATAACATTACTGGCGAAAGTTAGCTAACTTCTCACATCTTAGTTAGCCTACATTAGCTAATTTACAGTAAACTAGACAAACTGGACATTCACCAATCTGACAAACGTAAATCAAACTCTATACTGATTTTATAAAACTGAATTACACAATACATGGTGCTTGTGACACTTTACTAACCTGGAAAACAGTCACAAAAATGAAGAGTCAGTTAGACTTGACCTGTTTTCACGAAGTCTCTCAAAGTTATGGAGAGCCCTCGCCAAGTCCAATACCTAGACTCAACCATGTCACAGTGCCATCTGGTGTCGTATAATTGCTATTACAGGCAACTTAGGTAAAATCATTATCGTGAAACAAATAGACAGATTTCACCTGTAAAACAAAACTATAAGCTCGCAAAAACAACATCACTAATGTGATCACATTTTAGTGGGCATCACAATTACATTACATTTCATTATTGGCATTTGGCAGATGCTCTTATCCAGAGTGATGTACAGTTGATTAGACTAAGCCGGAGACAATCCTCCCCTGGAGCAGTGCAGGGTTAAGGGCCTTGCTCAAGGGCCCAATGGCTGTGCGCATCTTATTGTGGCTACACCAGGATTGGAACCACCAACCTTGTGTGTCCATGGTCATTTACCTTAACCCCTACGCTACAGGCACAACAGTTTCACTCCCGCTGCTTTCGACTGAACTGTAATCGCCAGGAATGTCCTACAACTGTACCGATTGTCTATAGTCATAGCAAAGACATGTATATTCTTTCTGCACTGAAATATTTGCTCTCATTTGTGTAGCTTATACACTTTGATTAAGCAAAAACCTAAAAGTGTTCTGTTGTTTCCCGGTCTCCCCTAAACGGACCCTTCAAGTCACTTCAGTGTCTGAGAAAACTTGGGTCAGTAAAATACTGGTACTTTTGCTCCTTTTCATTTCTGGATAGTCGTGTTGGCTGCTCTGCCTTGGTTGTTATTCTGCCTCCGCCGCATGTTTATTATGCTCTGTTCTTGAAAACTACTTGTGCAAAAGATTTAGTTTTTTTTTCAGAAACAGTAAATAATATTGCATTTAACAATATTGTCTGAAAACATTGTATTACAGACCATGAAAAAACCTTTCTGCTTTTCGGTGCCATATCTAACACTATTTCAGCTGATACTGTAGCTCACCTGAGCTTATGAGCATAATTTATTAATACAACTTTGTGCTGGAAATATGCTTATCGCCTCCAATATCCTGGCTTGATTACACTTCACTGTCTGAGAAAACTTGGGTCGGTAAAATACAGGTACTTTTGCTCCTTTTTATTTCTGGATAGTAGTGTTGACTGCTCTGCCTTGGTTGTTATTCTGCCTTTTTGTTTCAGTTAAAGACCGGTCGCACATACACAACACAAGTCACGCAGTCATTCCTTTACTGCTTGTGTGATGCCCACTAAAATGTGATCACATTAGTGATGTTATTTTTGCGAGCTTATAATTTTATTTTACAGGTAAAATCTGTCTATTTGTTTCACGATAATGATTTTACCTAAATTGCCTGTAATAGCAATTAACTGTGACATGGTTGAGTCTAGGTATTGGACTTGGCGAGGGCTCTCCATAACTTTGAGAGACTTCGTGAAAAGAGGTCACGTCTGCCTGACTCTTCATTTTTGTGACTGTTTTACTGTTAATGCTCCGAACGCTAGCTAACTATATAACTTATTTGAATTAATGTATTAATTAGGCCTAGATATTAAAAGTTCATTGATTCATGAATAGGAATTAATAAATAGAATAAGTAGAATAAATAGGATTTAAAAGGTTAAAAACTATGCAGAGGTTTAATATTGCATATTGTGCAATTGTCATAGGATTTCATGGTTAAGTTCATGTATTGTGTTAATTACATGATGTATTACAAATGTATTTTGTTTTCCAAAATACTATGTTCACAATGCTGGACATATTGTAAATATGTTTTATTTTGAAAAGATTCAACTGTAAAGTTTTGCTTTTTGTTTATTGTCATTAGCCAATGAAAAGTGAGTTGAAGGTCAGGTGTGAGGGGGAAGTGGAAAAAACGGGAGAGAGACGTTGGAGAGAGAGGAGGGAAGATTTAAAAAGATCGCGAGGAATGTGTTGCTAAGCTGTTGTTTTGAAACGTTAACAGTAGAAATACGTAGTCCACCTATTTCCAAAGCGTTTGAGTGTAATAACGTCAGTACACAACCCGTGAACTCTACGAGTTGTTATATTCGACGGACGAACTGTTTTGAACAATTTATTCCGAAGAGGAGTTCAACGTTCGGGCGGTCCGCCATTTTGCCTAGCTTAGCCTACGGTGAGATAGCTAGCTGTTCTGGATTGCTCACGGACTGTGTGTTCCCCAACCCGGAGAGCTCGACAAGTCTGCGTAAACCAGAGGAGATAGTAACACAAGCGATTTCTGTGATTCCAACCAAATAAACATACTTTCCGGAGAGGAGCTTCGCGCGCGCTGCCTATTCCAGGAACTGTGAGTTGTCGTTGTCCGCTGGCTCATTTAGAGTGAAGGAGCCGCCATTTGCTGTGCTACACCGCACACAAGCTACGCGCCAGGCCTGCAACAAGCACTTTGAATTGGGGTATTTTAGTTATACTGCCGGCTGTAGGGTATTTCATTTCATTGAGGCTTAGCGCCCGGTATCGGTTTGTTTTTGATACTTGAATGTGCACTTGCAAACTATTTTCGAAAAACGCCACTATGTCTCAGTCTTTGGAGCCTTCGCTCGCCACATTATTAATACAACTTTCTGCTGGAAATATGCTTATCGCCTCCAATATCCTGGCTTGATTACAATGTTTTATTCATGATTAATTATATTAATTATACCTAGTCTGCTTAGTGTAAGTTGGTGATATATTGTCTAGTTGTGCAGTTGACTTCCTGTCTGCTAAATGACTAAAATGTAAAATTATGTTCCACTCTAAATGATTTGCACCAATTTACACGTTTAGGCAATTCAATTCGTGTTGATAAGTAAATGGTAAATGGTTGGCATTTATATAGCACCTTTATCCAAAGCGCTGTACAATTGATGCTTCTCATTCACCCATTCATACACACACTCACACACCGACGGCGATTGGCTGCCATGCAAGGCAGGAGCATTTGGGGGTTGGGTGTCTTGCTCAGGGACACTTTGACACAGCCCAGGCGGGGGATCGAGCCGGCAACCCTCCGACTGCCAGACGACTGCTCTTACTGCCTGAGCCATGTCGCCCCCTATAGTATAAGTGTATGGATCACACTTGTTCCGGCGGTGGTGCTATGCAAAACGATTTCACTCTTTGGTCCCTTATTTCGATTGTCCGTCAATTTGTGGATAATGCACATTTTAAAACATAACTTCAACGTCCGTGCACATTGTTGATAGATAGCTAACGTTACTTCAGCTCTAGGGCTATGAGGGAGTACGTAACATCTATATATTGACCAGATGGAAGGGTGTTGAGCGCATTTGGTGTAAATATTGCAGACCAGAGTATCTTATAAAACATAGTGTAACAAGTGTATATCATACAAAAAAGGGTAAGGAGTGCCATTTACAATTCATTCATTCATTATCCAAACCCGCTTATCCTGATCAGGGTCGCAGAGGGGCTGGAGCCTATCCCAGCATACATTGGGTGAAAGGCAGGAATGCACCCTGGACAGGTCGCCAGTCCATCGCAAGGCACACACACTATTCACTCACACACTCATACCTATGGGCAATTTAGGCTCTTCAATCAGCCTAACTTGCATGTCTTTGGACTGTGGGAGAAAACCAGAGTACCTGGAGGAAACCCACGCAGACACGGGGAGAAACAAAACTCTGTGCAAACTCTGCACAGAGAGGCCCCGGCTGATGGGGATTCGAACCCAGAACCTCCTTGCTGTGAGGCGGCAGTGCTACCCACTGCACCATCCATGCCACCCCTTAGGCATCATATGAACGTTTCATTCTTCATGCCACAGCAAAGCTATTTCTGGCATAACATGCTTAAATAATAGATGAGGTAAATAATATAATCATTTTTAAGATGAAAAGCTCATACACAGGGGTACTCCATGGCTGAGTTTGGGAACCACTGTCCGAGCCCACGATGCGACTGAAAGTGCAGTTTATAATGTCCACCACGTGGGGGCAGCAGAGCTCCTCATGACAGATAAATATGTCTGAATTAATCAGCCCTTCATCCTTTATTGTAACTGATATTTCGTTTCGTGATACCATTTATGAAGATTGTCAAACAGATTGTTTCCTGTAGTGACATTCCTGCCAGGATAATGAGACAAGACGGCCCTCTGATGCATTTTTAGCCATCGAAATGGAATGCATCACATTGTGCAGATATTCATAGCTATATCTACTTTAAATTGAACCCATTAGCTTTGTACTCATGTAACTTCCAGATGAATACTGGTGGAAGAAGTCTGCTGTTTTAATTCTCCTCCAGGAGGGGGCAGCAGTGCTCTTCATAATGGATATTCTGACCCTCTGAATTTATCTTGTTTTTCTCCATCCTCCAACCCCCAGAGATTTAAACAAATTTAAATCACAGTATTTCCTATAAAAGCCCCTGAGAATTCTCCTCCCAACACAGGGGCATCACCTGTAAGACAGAGAGGGAGATCTGTGTGTGACTATGGCAGCTATTGTATATTTGCCTCTTTTCAGTATTTACATTTTGAAGAATGTTTAGTTCATATTTGTTCATTACAAGTATGTTTTAACCTGCCATTCATTACATTTTTATTGATCTCTTCAGATGTTGTTGAGTACTAAATCTTTCTGACACTGACTGAATCTGAACCAGCAGTTAAAAAGCCTGGAGAATCCCACACACTGACCTGTACAGCCTCTGAGTTCACATTCAGTGGCTCCTATATGGCCTGGGTCAGACAGACTCCTGGGAAGGGACTGGAGTGGGTTGCCTATATTGGCACATATAGTTCACCCATCTACTCCCAGTCTGTTCAGGGAAGATTCACCATCTCCAGAGATGACCCCAACAGCAAGCTGTATTTACAGATGAACAGTCTGACAGCTGAAGACACTGCTGTGTTTACTGTGCCAGAGACCCACAGTGAGAGAGAGTGAGGGGAGAGCTGCACAAAAACCTCTTCCCCTTTATCACACAGAGCTACAGAATGAGCCCTGGAATGAACTCTGCTGTATGAAGTGAAACTCAGGGTTTCTGTTCTAAATATCACAGAAGTGTACTGAGTGGTCCCATGCTGTCTGTGTTGGACACTCTCATTAGAGTGACTTGTGATGTACTGAGCACTGGGGAGCTCCTGGCTCCACTCTCCCACCCTCACCTGCCAGAAAACATCCTGGATTCACAATGCATACAGGAGAAGAACAAGAACAGGAAATATCTCCAGTGTGATGAACTGAGGCCACACAGCACAGCCAGACACATGCTGCCTGTTAAATCATCTGTGGAGGGTTTCTGTACAGCAGGGCTTTCAACTCTCACTGTGGCTCACTTCAGCTCTCAGGCTGTACAGACGGGGAAGAGTAGATGCTACCACTGCCAGAGCTAATAAAGGCTCTCTGCTGTAGCTCTGTCTGATAAAAGTTGGGATGGGGCTTTTTTTTTTTTTAATGTACTTCTTAAGTATTCCACATTATGGTATTATGGTGTGTGTTTTACTGCAGAACTCATCAGGGAGGGTTTTTGTGGCTTTGCTGCACTGTGACTCTCGGGCACAGTAATACACAGCTGTGTCTCCAGTCTGCAGGCTGCTGCCTTGTAAAGACACTGTGCTGCTGGAGGTGTGTTTCCAACACGGTGGGCTGAATTTGTTTAAATCTCTGGGGGTTGGAAGTGGAGAAAAACCAGATAGATTCAGAGGGTCTGAATATCCATTATGAGGAGCACTGCTGCCCCCTCCTGGAAAAGAATTAAAACACCAGACTGCTCCACTCTGGAATTTAGATCAGTCACGATGCTCAAGGTTTAAATGCTCTGATAGTTGTTATTATTATAATTTGAATATGTGTGTATTGTCATACATTAAATCAAGATATCTAAATATGCACCAAAGTTTATTTGAGTGCCCTTTAACTTCTTGGATTTGGCTATGATATTATCCTCATTACGTACTGGGAAAAGCAAACTTAAATGAGAGCAGATTTTTGTGTATGTTTGTGCTTCAGTGAAAAGAAAGGCAGCTGATAAGACTTTACTGTTGGGATATGGCATTACTGTTAAGATCAGGCATTACTGTTGAGATCAGGCATTACTGTTGAGATCAGGCATTACTGTTGAGATAGATCATTACTGTTGAGCTAGAGCATAACTGTTGGGATATGGCATTACTGTTGAGATAGATCATTACTGTTGGGATAGATCATTATTGTTGGGATAGATCATTACTGTTGAGAACGCATGACTGTTGAGAGAGGGCATTACTGTTGGGATAGGGCATTACTGTTGGGATAGGGCATTATTGATGTGATATTCCATTACTGATGCGATAAGGCATTACTGTTGAGATAGAGCATTTCTGTTGGGATAGGGCATTACTGATGTGATAGGGCATCACTGTTGGAGTGGAGATAAAATACCCTGTAGGCTCATGTAACGTGTGGTGGGTAAGCTTGTGAAAATTGGTGTAGTTGTGCAAACAATTATTATGTGCCTACAGTACGTGGTGTTTGTGTTCAGGGTCTGAATACCCATTATGAGGAGTACTGCTGCCCCCTCCTGGAAAAGAATTAAAACACAATTAAAACATTATCAAAAAGTGCTTGTTAAAATATTTAAAGAAATGTTTAAGGAGAAAAGAAAATAATATTTTAGGAAAACTAAAAATATTCTTAAAAATATAAATACTAAAATATATTGCCAAAGAACCAAATATGTACAATTACATGATAAAGTTCCCAGTAACACTGCTAATGCTACAATAGCTCCCATTGTCACACACAGATCTCTCTCTGTCTTTCAGGTGATGTTCCTGTGTTGGGAGGAGAATTCTCAGGGGCTTTTATATGAAATACTGTGGACTGAATTTGTTTAAATCTCTGGGGGTTGGAGGAAGGAGAAAAACAAGATGAATTCAGAGGGTCAGAATATCCATTATGAGGAGCACTGCTGCCCCCTCCTGGAGGAGAATTAAAACAGCAGACTGCTTCCACCAGCATTACTATGGAAATTAAATCATTAATAGTAATGTTTGATTCATTATATTGTTTCTGAATGAAAGCTCATGTAACTATGGCACATATTTCTACACAATTGAATACATTCCATTTTGGTCACCTGAAACTTACTAAAAAATAAAAAGAAATCTCCTTCCTTATTTGTCTTGTATTTGGAATCTGGTTAAAGTCAAACCAAATGCACAAAAAAACATATCTTGCAAGGTTTGGGTTTCCCTGAAAAAATAAATTAGGTGACCTCAATAAATCAATATATCTTTTTAGATACAGATTTTCAAATTAATATATCTTCTATTATTTTCTAATCGTTGTAATCTATCATGAAATAACTCGGATTGCCATAATTTGGATCCTTCCACTGAAAATATGAAGGCTGCTCTTCTCCAAAATGTGTGCATGAACCCACAATGAATATACATAAACCCATAACAATATGTGCCACAATATATATATTATGTATAACCAGATATGTTCTTTATGAATCATAAACACTTTTCTTATTATTACCTCTTGTATTTAATTAATTGTCCTTGGAGTCTAAAGTTTGAATTGAATTGAATTGAATAAACAATACCATTGGGTGCATATCATAACTACATGCTTCATTTATTGTAGCTTTGGATGAGAGCATCTGCTAAATGACTTTAATTTAATGTTTATATCACTTCAACACACCCAGGGTGGGTTCAAACCAGCAACCATCCAACTCCCAGATGACTGCTCTTACCTCCTGAGTCGATGTCACCCGAACATTTGCATAACTATACATAATGTAAACTATACAAAAACCCATTACAACATGGGTCACAATTTATATGATGTAGAAGCAGATATTGTCTTTATGAATCATAAACAATGCCATTGGGTGCATATCATAACCATATTTTACTTTTGAGAGAATAATTGAAAATTGATGTTCAGCTTTTGTTTCTCCAAAAAAGCATTCCAATCTGATTAATATGTCGAAATGTGTATAAAATAAACCATAAAAATCTTATACCCAAATTTTATATGAATCTTTAATTGAAAAACAGCATTGTTCTTTCATTCATTCATTAGATCCAGTTCTCTGCTGTAGCTCTGTGTGATAAAGGGGAAGAGGTTTTTGTGCGGCTCTCCCCTCACTCTCTCTCACTGTGGGTGTCTGGCACAGTAATACACAGCAGTGTCTTCAGCTGTCAGGCTGTTCATCTGTAAATACAGCTAGTTCTTGCTGTTGTCTCTGGATATAGTGAATCTTCCCTGTACAGACGTGGCATAATATTTGGAGGCACTGTCATATCTGATGTTAGCAACCCACTCCAGCCCCTTCCCAGGAGCCTGTCTGATCCAGTGCATCCAGTAGCTGCTGAATGTGAACCCAGAGCCTGTACAGGTCAGTTTGTGGGATTCTCCAGGCTTTTTAACTGTTGGTTCAGACTCAGTCAGTGTCTGACATTTAACACCTGTAAAATGAAGAGAGACTTAGTACTCACAATCCACAACCTCACAAATACAATTTTACTGAAAATGAAATTAATTACAGATTAAAACATACTTGTAAAGAACACAGTAATGAGAAGTAGGCTGGTTATGACAGTCATGGTGAAAGTCTTTGACTGCAGTCTGTGACGATAGTCTCCACCAACAGTCCCTCCTCCCTCAGTGCAGAGAGGTAAATGTAGAAGGAAGAGCTCAGAGTTTGCATGAACTCCTCCTGACTGGGTGGGCAGATCTCACACTGTTTAAATAGAGCAGTCAGAGCTATAGACGGGGCTCAGATCATATAGCAGTTATGAGTATTATCCATCATTACAGCCTTGTGTCTCTCACAGACAGCATAGGACCACTCAGTACAGAAATCACCCTCATATCCAGTGGTAAACACTGGACCCAGCATGTGTAACACTTACAAACAGAAACCTTCTTCCACCAATATTATTGTAGAACATGTCAATAATAGATTTTTTAAATGTACAATGATAATTTACTCTATTACAGTCCTCCTTTACCCCAAAGAGTATAGACAACTCCACATATCGCTGAAATCTACATGCCAATAAAGTATTCTAAAAACGTGTTCCCTTATTTTCAGTGCATTATACTGGAAATAAATGTAATGCTGAAAAACAAATGTAAATGATGGCAGATGTCTGTATGTTCATGTTTCCATGAATAACACAGGTAATTTTTGTATAATAATGGTTTGCAGATATGACAGAGAACAGGAAGGGTTTTATCTGGACCTTTTGTCAGTGTAAGAGTGGTAATGTGCACATTTACATGTACAGAAGTGGTCCTCTTCCACCTCAATGACAGTAATAAGAAATATTGTTATTAAGCCAAACCAGTTGAAACAAATATTACAGCAGCCTGCTTTTTTATATTTTGCAGTAAATAAAAATGTAGTGCGTTGAACATAAGAGTCAGTGGACCATTTGGGAAATATTTACAGTGCATCCGGAAAGTATTCACAGCGCTTCACTTTTCCCACATTTTGTTATGTTACAGCCCTATTCCAAAATGGAATAAATTCTTTTTTTTCCTCAATATTCTACACACAACGCCCCATAATGACAACATGAAAGAAGTGTTTTTGAAATTTTGGCAAATTCATTAAAAATACAAAACTATTAAATGATATGTACATAAGTATTCACAGCCTTTGCTCAATACTTTGTTGATGCACCCTTGGCAGCAATTACAGCCTCAAGTCTTTTTGAATATGATGCCACAATCTTGGCACATCTATCTTTGGGCAGTTTCGCCCATTCCTCTTTGCAGCACCTCTCAAGCTCCATCAGGTTGGATGGGGAGCGTCGGTGCACAGCCATTTTCAGATCTCTCCAGAGATGTTCAATCGGATTCAAGTCTGGGCTCTGGCTGGGCCACTCAAGGACATTCACAGAGTTGTCCTGAAGCCACTCCTTTGATATCTTGGCTGTGTGCTTAGGGTCGTTGTCCTGCTGAAAGATGAACTGTCGCCCCAGTCTGAGGTCAAGAGCGCTCTGGAGCAGGTTTTCATCCAGGATGTCTCTGTACATTGCTGCATTCATCTTTCCCTCAATCCTGACTTGTTCCTGCCGCTGAAAAACATCCCCACAGCATGATGCTGCCACCACCATGCTTCACTGTAGGGATGGTATTGGCCAGGTGATGAGCGGTGCCTGGTTTCCTCCAAACATGACGCCTGGCATTCATGCCAAAGAGTTCAATCTTTGTCTCATCAGACCAGAGAATTTTGTTTCTCATGGTCTGAGAGTCCTTCAGGTGCCTTTTGGCAAACTCCAGGCGGGCTGCCATGTGCCTTTTACTAAGGAGTGGCTTCCGTCTGGCCACTCTACCATACAGGCCTGATTGGTGGATTGCTGCAGAGATGGTTGTCCTTCTGGAAGGTTCTCCTCTCTCCACAGAGGAACGCTGGAGCTCTGACAGAGTGACCATTGGGTTCTTGGTCACCTCCCTGACTAAGGCCCTTCTCCCCCGATTGCTCAGTTTAGACGGGCGGCCAGCTCTAGGAAGAGTCCTGGTGGTTCCGAACTTCTTCCATTTACGGATGTTGGAGGCCACTGTGCTCATTGGGACCTTTCTGTACCCTTCCCCAGATTTGTGCCTCGAGACAATCCTGTCTCGGAGGTCTACAGACAATTCCTTTGATTTCATGCTTGGTTTGTGCTCCGACATGCACTGTCAACTGTGGGACCTTATATAGACAGGTGTGTGCCTTTCCAAATCATGTCCAATCAACTGAATTTACCACAGGTGGACTCCAATTAAGCTGTAGAAACATCTCAAGGTTGATCAGTGGAAACAGGATGCACCTGAGCTCAATTTTGAGCTTCATGGCAAAGACTGTGAATAATTTTGTCATGTGATTTCTTAGTTTCTTATTTTTAAGAAATGAGCAAAAATTTCACAATTTTTTTTTTCACATTGTCATTATGGGGTATTGTGTGTAGAATTTGGAGGAAAAAAATGAATTTAATCAATTTTGGAATAAGGCTGTAACATAACAAAATGTGGAAAAAGTGAAGCCCTGTGAATACTTTCTGGATGCACTGTATGCAAGATTTCAATATTTTTTAAATATCCATGTCAGGTTGGTGTAAGTTTGAAACGTTTCTGGCAATGTACATTTTCTCTACAGCCTGCAGATTAGTAGGTGACTCTAAAAGATATATAAAAGATGCCCAAGAATGAACCATAATCTATTTGCATGAATTAGACCAAAAGAACAGAACACTTCAGTGATATTTATAACAGAAACCCTGAGTTACCTCAATAAAATCATTATAAATATTATAATTATAAAAGCCAATCTAGTTCAAACAAATATGGAAGCAGCCTGCTTGTTTATATTTTACATTAAATGAACATATAGTGTGTTGAACATAAGAGATAGTGGACCATTTGGGAAATATTTATGCAATGTTTACTGTATATTGAGATTGGTGCACGTTTGAAACATGTTTCTGTGACTTGTCATCATGATCACAATCCAAACCAAATATTATAGAGACTGAACAGCATTACAGCCTGCTGGTTAGCAGGTGACTCTAAAGGGTATTTAAAAGATGTCCAAGAATTATCAGGCATCTAATAATATGAATGAGAACTAAAAAACAGAACACTTCAGTGATATTTATAACAGAAACCCTGAGTTTCACTTCATACAGCAGAGTTCATTCCAGGGCTCTCTGCTGCAGCTCTGTGTGATAAAGGGGAAGAGGTTTTTGTGCGGCTCTCCCCTCACTCTCTCACTGTGGGCGTCTGGCACAGTAATACACAGCTGTGTCTCCAGTCTGCAGGCTGCTCCCTTGTAAAGACACTGTGTTACTGGAGGTGTCTCTGGAGATGGTGAACTTGTTTTTTAGAGAATCTTCATAAGCAGTGCTTCCACCCGACCATATAACTCCAATCCACTCCAGAGCTTTCCCTGCAGGCTGTCGGATCCAGTGTGTACCATCGCTGCTCACTGAATATGAGACTTTACAGGAGATGGTTAAAGGCTGTCCTGGTTTTATTATCATAGAGCCAGGCTGTGTGAGTTCAACACAGTGACCATCTGTGGAGACAGAAATAAGAAAGAAATCTATCTCATTAAGCAATATAATTATAGAAATAAACAGAAACCATAAAGAAAGAAAAATGGAAATATCTAATATTTACATAATATTTAAAGTATGTAAAACTGGAAAACATCGCCAAATAATTGTATTTCAAAATAGAAAATCTAAATACAGCATGGTCACTTACAGGATAAAGTTCCCAGCAACACTGCTAATGCTACAATAGCTCCCATTGTCACACACAGATCTCTCTCTCTGTCTTACAGGTGATGCTCCTGTGTTGGGAGGAGACTTCTCAGGGGCTTTTATAGGAAATACTGTGGGCTGAATTTGTTTAAATCTCTGGGGGTTGGAGGAAGGAGAAAAACTAGATAAATTCAGAGGGTCAGAATATCCATTATGAGGAGCACTGCTGCCCCCTCCTGGAGGAGAATTAAATCAGCAAGCTGCGAAAGATTCATTGTATTCAACTACAGTCCTCCTTTACCCCAAAGAGCATAGACAACGCCACATATCTCTGAAATTTACATACCAATAAAGTATTCCAAAAATTGTCAAAAGCCAGTTTGGCCTGGTCTCCTGGAGCGCCATAATTGGCTCGCTGCTCCAGAGGGAGGGACTTGGCAGGGTTATCTGATCGCAGCACAAGAAGCACCTCGGGCGCCTCGGAATCACGGTCACGAGCATGAGACGAGACGGCTTGAAGAAGGCGTGTCGCTCTCCTTCGGGCCGCCGAGGGATGGGGTGTGGGCGGTGTATCTAACACTAACTCTAATTGGATCAGACGGGGTTCAATTGGCAACCAAATTGCAAGAAAAAGGGAAAAATAAAAAATAATAATAATAAAGTTTTCCAAAAACATTTATTTTCAGTTAATTATCCTGGAAATGCATTTTATGCTGAAACTACATTACATTACATTATTGGCATTTGGCAGACTCTTATCCAGAGCGACGTACAACAAAGTGCATACCCATAACCAGGGATAAGTTCGCTGAAAGACCCTAGAGGTAAGTACAATTTCAACTGCTACCTGTACAACAAAGATAAGGACAAGGGCCATTTATTTATTTATTTTTTGAGAACAAAGAAACAAACAAACAGAGCAAAAGTGACCAAAGTTAACTATCCAAACACTGCTTACCTAGCCAACTAAAAATACCGATACACAAAGCAAGTCACAGAGGGGAAGACCCTTTAACTGCTTGGAAGGCTAGCACCAATGTTTTGAATTTGATGCGAGCCATGACAGGCAGCCAGTGGAGGGAAGTAAGCAGGGGGGTGACGTGTGAGTATTTGGGAAGGTTGAAGACCAGATGAGCTGCTGCATTCTGGATGAGTTGGAGGGGTCTGATGGCGGACGCTGGGAGGCCAGCCAAGAGGGAATTGCAGTAGTCCAGGCGGGACAGAACCATCGCTTGGACCAGGAGCTGGGTCGAGTAGGGGGTGAGAAAGGCGCGGATTCTCCGTATGTTGTAGAGGAAGAACCTGCAAGACCGGGTCACCGCCGCAATGTTCTCGGAAAGGGACAGTCTGCTGTCCATCACCACGCCGAGGTTCCTTGCACTGGGTGACGGTGTGAGTGTGGTATCCCCGAGAGAAATGGAGAGATCCAGATGGGGAGAGGTATTAGCAGGGATGAATATCATTTCAGTTTTACCTGGGTTGAGCTTTAGATGGTGGTTGTCCATCCAGCTCTGGATGTCCCTCAGGCAAGCAGAGATACGGGCTGAAACCTGCGTATCAGACGGCGGGAACGAGACGAAGAGTTGGGTATCGTCCGCATAGCAGTGGTAGGATAGCCCATGTGCAGTGATCACAGGGCCAAGGGAGCGAGTGTAGAGAGAAAAAAGAAGTGGGCCAAGGACTGAGCCCTGGGGAACCCCTGTGGCGAGGGGCCGAGGTGTCGATACCGAACCAGCCCAGGCAACCTGGAAGGAGCGACCAGAGAGGTAGGACTCAATCCAGTCCAGGGCTGTGCCACAGATGCCCGTTGCTGACAGGGCAGACAGGAGGATGGAGTGATCCACAGTGTCGAAGGCAGCAGAGAGATCTAGAAGAATGAGGATAGAGGAGAGGGAGGCTGCTCGTGCGGCATGAAGTGACTCACTGACGGAGAGGAGCGCAGTCTCTGTCGAGTGGCCCGATCTGAAGCCAGACTGATGGGGGTCTAGCAGGTTGTTGTTAGAAAAGAAGGAAGAAAGTTGAGTAGAAGCGGCTCGTTCTATAGTTTTAGAAAGGAAAGGAAGAAGAGATACCGGGCAGTAGTTCTGGATGATGGAGGGATCCAGGGTAGGCTTTTTTAGCAGCGGAGTGATGTGGGCCCTCTTGGAGGATGCCGGAAAACAGCCGGAAGACAGGGAGGAGTTGACAAGGGAGGTGACAAATGGGAGAATGTCAGGTGTGATAGTTTGGAGAAGAGAAGAGGGGATAGGGTCAAGGGCACAGGTTGTAGGGCGGTGGCAGAGCAGGAGTTGAGAAACATCAGAGTCCGTAAGGGGGGAGAAAGTGGAAAAGGAAGGGATGGGCCTAGAGGGGGGGAGGGGCACAGTGAGGGGGGCGGTGGTTGTAAAGGATCTGCGGATGACTGTGACCTTCTCATCGAAGAAATCAGCAAAGTCATCAGCAGCGAAGGAGGACTGAGGAGGAGGAGGCGGTGCGTTGAGAAGAGAGGAGAAAATGGAGAAAAGTTTCCGGGGGTTAGAAGCAGAGTTCTGAATTTGCGTTTGATAGTATTTTGCTTTGGCGGCAGTGACATCGGAAGAGAGAGTCAAAGGCGGAGGAGAGAGATGAAAGGAGGGTGGCAGATGCAGAGTCAGCGGGGAGTTTGGAGAAGGATTCGAGAGGGGGGAGTGAGGCGGTGACGGTGCTGGCAAAGGAAGAGGGTGAGAGGGAGCGGAGGTTACGGCGGGCTGAGGAAGTGTGGGGGGGAGGAGGATGGGGAGGAAGAGGGAGGGAGAATGAGATGAAGTGGTGATCAGATGTATGCAGAAGGGTAACCGTGAAATCGGAGCATGAGCAGTTCCTTACAAAGACAAGGTCTAGGACATTGCCCGCCTTGTGGGTTGGAGGAGAGTGTTGCAGGGAGAGGCCGAAGGAGTGGATTAGCGGTAGGAAGGCAGCAGACTGGGAGGCTTCTAGGTGGATGTTGAAGTCTCCAAGGAGAATCAGTGGGGTGCCATCCTCAGGGAAGGAGCTGAGAAGGGTGTCTAGCTCATCAAGGAAGTTTCCCAGGGGCCCTGGAGGACGGTAGATAACTGAGTATACTAAATCTAAATGACAGCAGTTTTTTTCTGTACGGCCATGTTTCTGTAAATAAGGTGATTTTAGTATCAATTTTGTTGCATTCGTGGTTTGCAGATATGACAATGACAATGAACAGGAAGGATTTTATCTGGACCTTTTGTCAGTGTAAGAGTGGTAATGTGCACATTCACCTTTACAGAAGTGGTCATCATTCACCTCAATGACAGTCATAAGTAATATTGTGCCATAAAGCCAATTCAGTTGAATTCAGTTGAAACAAATATTAAAGCAGCCTGCTTATTTATATTTTGCAGTAAATAATTGAGTGTGTTGAACATAAGAGACAGTGGACCATTTGGGAAATATTTATGCAAGATTAAAATGCAGATTAGCAGGTGACTCTAAAAGGTATATAAATGATGGCCAAGAATTAACCGTTGTGTATTAGCATGAATTAGGCCAAAAGAACAGAACACTGCAGTGATATTTATAACAGAAACCCTGAGTCTCACTTCATACAGCAGGGTTCATTCCAGGGCTCTCTGCTGTAGCTCTGTGTGATAAAGGGGAAGAGGTTTTTCTGCGGCTCTCCCCTCAATCTCTCTCACTGTGTGTCTCTGGCACAGTAATACACAGCAGTGTCTTCAGCTGTCAGGCTGTTCATCTGTAAATACAACTTGCTGTTGGAGTCGTCTCTGGAGATGGTGAATCTTCCCTGAACAGACTGGGCATAATATCTAGTGCTGCTATACTGAGATCCCAACCACTCCAGTCCCTTCCCAGGAGCCTGTCTGATCCAGCCCATATAGTAGCTGCTGAATGTGAACCCAGAGGCTGTACAGGTCAGTGTGTGAGTGTCTCCTGGTCTCTTTACCTGACTGAGAGAGAGAGAGAGAGAGAGAGCATAGTGAGAGCTGTGAGGAGGTTTGCACTGCACCCTCCTCTAGGGGAGGAGAAAAGGGAGAATGTCATTAGAGATAGATTGTAGAAGGGGAGAGGGGATGGGGTCAAGAGGACAGGTGGTCAGGAGGTGGGAAGCTCACACACAGAAACACACACACACACATACACAGGGACCCACACATACTCACACACAGACACATGCACACACAAACACACACACTCACACACACAGACAAAGACACACGCAGACACACACACACTCACACACACAGACAAAGACACATGCAGACACACACACACAGACACAGACACACGCAGACACGCACACACCCATACACACACACACACACACACACACGCACCCACACACACACACACACACACAGACCCTCACACACACACATGCACACACAAACACAAACATACACACTCACATCCAAACGGAGGCTGAAGACAGACATTTTGGAGCAACTTTGTTAACATTTATTGCGTAAATCTCTGGAATGCCGTATATATGGATCGCAGGAGATGCGTTTGGTTTGTCCCGCTCTGCAAAGCGACGGCAAGGTTGCCGGGTTACGACACGTACTTCCTGTACACTCCCCTTCTGGCCAGGTCGTGACGTTCTGCAACCAGCTGCCAGACGTCCACGAGAACGAGACCTGCCGCGGCTTCCTGCTGGACGTCACCGTCGAGGAGTCGCAAGACAGTAGGCCGAACTTACGCCGTCAACCTCTTCAGTGACCAACACGTCAGGCCTCTCCAACAACAAAGTGTGATGGGAGTGGCAAACATGTTTCTCCTTGGTTGTGCCTCCCTAGCTACCATACGCAAGGCACTATATGAAGTTTGGATTAGGCGAGACACTCCTGACAGTCTTAATGTACCTATTTGGTTTTTTGATGAATTATGTTTTTCGGTTTTGGCCTATGAGTATAATTTCCAGAAAACAGATTTTTACACAAAGCATTACATTTACGTACCTGCGCATTCTTCAACACTTCAACAATCTGTGAAGATCCAGTTCAGAACTAATTATATTTCTGTGATGTGTCTGTGTGCAGGGTATATGTGGTATATCATTTTTTGGTGCGAAAATGTTGAAATTACGTTGGAAAATTTAAAATAGATCAAGATCATTTGAATGGTTCGGATATGAGCTCACGTCATGCTCGTGGTTGTGTATGACAATTGTATTGTTAGCTTTTATGGACGGGGCTCCCAAGTCTGAGACAATGCGACGTGAGGTAGGACAGGGAACAGCTGCATTCTGTGCGGGTTCTGAGCTGCCTACAGGAACTTTCCCCCAGCGAGCGAGGCCAGGGGGCTAACGGTCACATCACAGGGTGGAGAGGTCAAAGGGCTGGTGGCTTTCAACATGAGGAAATCATCTGGAGCCATTCGCATCGCCACCTTTATTACATTGCATTACATGCCATTTGTCTGACGCTTGTATCCAATGCGACTTCCAATTGATTAGACTAAGCAGGAGACAATCCTCCCCTGGAGCAATGCAGAGTTAAGGGCCTTGCTCAAGGGCCCAACGGCTGTGCGGATCTTATTGTGGCTACACCTGGGATCGAACCACCGACCTTGTGGGTCCCAGTCACGTACCTTAACCACTACGCTACAGGCCGCCTCCTTTATGGTTTGAGGACATTGTGATCAGTAATGTGTCACTAGACCAATGTGTTACGAGAAAAGAAAATTGTGAATTGAAAATTTCTACAATGGTTGTCATTGGCTCTCATATGCTCTCTCTCTTTCTTTCTCTCTCTCTCTCTCTCTCTCTCTCTCTCTCTCTCTCTCTCTGTAACTCTCTCTCTCTCTCTCTCTCTCTCTCTCTCTCTCTCTCTCTCTCTCTCTCTCTCTCTCTCTCTCTCTCTCTCTTCCTGTATCTCAGTTGAAATGCTTATTATAATGTTTTGGACAAAAACCCAAATAACACACAGTGTGAAGTACAGGAGTGAACCAGCACAGAGTTTCTGAGCAGTTTTCTCATTGGTTGGAACAAAAACCAGCAGACGGAGCAGCCCCCCAGGACTGGAGTTGTACCGCCCTGCCTGTATGTGACCCCCCCCTCTCCCTGTATGCCCACCAGGTCCCTGCAACAGTCTGACGTCAGAATGGTGGTCCTGGACATCACCATTCCCACAGGCTTTGTCCCTGACAATAAAGACCTTGAGATGGTAGGAAGTGCATTGTGGTAGACAGGCAGACTTCTCCTTGTGTCGGTCCATCAACGGTGTATTTTGAAACCTGAATTTAAGGACTATAAACACAGGCACAGGGTGAGTCAACATGTCAGTGAGCCCTTTTCAATGATAGGAAGGGATTAACAATGGTCTTGTAACAATGTTTTCACACAAAAATCGTACCTATTGTACTTTAAACCATGCCTTGAGCTGGTCAATCCATTTTGAGTATGGAGCAGGTCTGAACTGGTCAACCAGCTACCAGCTGTTTCAAAACCTGCAGCAGCTTCTGTTGTTTTCTTTTGAGCTGGGTGGCCTGACTGAAGAACCTCTTCCGGAGAATGTGGCCTGGATTCAGTCACCCTGAATCCTTGATATTGCCTTGCTAATAAACTCAAGGATTATTTTCATGGCACTGTGTAAACATTTTATGAACTATTTGTTGAATGCTGAACATGTCAAATTGCATTTGTTTAAAAAAACTAAAACAAATTTGAATTAAATTAAATGAATAAATTAAAAGAATTCAACCTAAAGTTAAGGACAAATGATGGAGTCCAGCCCGTGTGTGTGGTGAGTGGCCTGTTTGTGGTATCCATGGTAACGTCAGTGATGTCACGGTCTCTCCACTCAGACCGCCGCTGCACCAAGTTCTACAACCCGCTCACAGAGGGGGCGGAGCTACAGAAGATCTGCAGCAATGACACCTGTCATTGTGCTGAGGGTGGGTGGGGCTGTGAGTGTGTGTGTGTATGTGTGTGTGTTATTGTGTCTGTGTGTGAGATGTGTGCATGTGTTTGTGTGTGTGTGATACTGTGTGTGTGTGTGTGTGGGGGGGCTGTGTGTGTGTGTGTGTGTGTGTGCATGTGTGTGTCTACACCTTTGTGCGTGTGTGTACATGTGTGTGTGTTATTGTGTCTGGGTGTGTGTGTTGTGTGTGTTTTACCATTTACAATTAGAGTGCAATTAGACAATCTTTGTCTGAGAGATTGGCCGATTACCTCTCTCAGGTACACCTACACCCTGGGGAAGAGGAGCTGGGTGGAGCGGTGGCCCTCCGAGGCTGAATGCGGGGGTGACGTGGGACTCGCCAAGAGGTGCGCCCAGCTGGCTGCGGTTATCTCTATCCTAATGGAGAAGGGCTGCCTGTCCTGAGTGACTAAAACTATGCGGCTTTGCCAAAATTATAGAGCCCCGTCCCTGGATTCATGGGACCCCGGCATACCTCAGACCATTGTACCATTCCGCAGTGTAAATACACACATTGCCATGCACTGAAAACTATACCATAGTATACTGAATAGTGAATGTGATTGTGTGGCTCTCCAAATATGTTTTCCATTACATGCCAATATATTACATGCCAGGTTTTATTCAGAAGACATTCTCTGTCAGTTATATTGATATGCATCCCACTGAGAGAAAGGTGGCTGCCAATGTATTTATGCATTTCCTAATGTGACAATAAAACATAGTTCAATGCAATTTAAGTTTTATCTCTTTCAGCTGTATACAGTGACACAAACGCACGGATTGTGTGGGCTTACAGACCCTCCAGCATGAGTATGGTCTTGAAGGCACCTATCAGAGCTAGGATATTCAGCGGTTAAACATCTTGGTGGTCGTTCGATGAACGAGAAGCTCGTATTCAATCTTTTCATACTCTTCACGTTCTGTGCATGATTTCTGGAAAGGACAGGCATACATATTGATGAAGGTTTTCTCATAAAAGCCGTTTTAATTGAAGTAAAGCTACCTGTTTAAAATAAAGCTAACACTCACAAAAGAACTTAGCGTATGATCGTTGAATTTGATTGGCATGATTCCTCTGACAGACGCACACGTAACCTGATTAGTTTTCACAAAACAAGATTAAAGACGATTGAGGTTGCAGTTTAAAGCAGAACTAGACAAATAAAGAGAAGAGCTGTGAACTAAAGGGCAAATAACAATGAAAAAGAGATTCAACTAAATATCACTTTAGTGACAGTTGGTTCGAAAAACACAAAGCATTTCACCATAGAAAATGTTGGTGCCATAGGATGCATAGGGTATGTGATCCTCTTGTTATTTCATCTGTAAAAAGAAGAATATTAAAGTCAGAAAGAGCACAGACACCACTGTAATAATAATATTAATAATAATAATACAAAAGTACAGAAATTGTTAAATTAAAATAGAAACACACTTGCTGGCTGAATTAGGTTCTTTAATGCATTTGGGCCGGGGTGAGTGGGTTCTTTAATGCAATTGGGCCGGGGTGAGTGGGTTCTTTCATGCATTTGGGCCGGGGTGAATGGGTTCTTTAATGCATTTGGGCCGGGGTGAGTGGGTTCTTTAATGCATTTGGGCCAGGGTGAATGGGTTCTTTAGTCCTTAATATAAAAAATGAAGAGGAAAGCCACTGTATACTGAAAAAAAAAAAAATTAATACCTAAACAATACACAGAAGGTTACAGAACACACACCGGCTTAATAAATGCAGACCACTATCATTGCAAAGTATACAGTGGCTTCCCTCTTCAATTTCTTTTGCATTTTGGACTTTTACCTTTTGGGAACCCTATTTTCCACTTTTTTGTGTTCTTTAGCCCTTACCATCACTAATGTCACAGAGATGCTGTAGAGGAGGGTGATGAGGAAGATGACGAGGAAGGCACAGGCCGTGTTCCAGATGTCCTCGGGGCTGTCTACGGACAAGGGCTCGTGCGTGTTCTCATTGAAGTACTCGTTGTCTGAGCTGATCTCTTCAGGAGAGGGAACAGCAAGAAATGATGACAGTGCTGAGCGATCAGTCAGCAAGGGCAGCTAATATCACCCCTCTAAGATACTGATAATATTACATAAGGCTAACCATACTGTGTACTGGTGGTCCTCACTCACTATGGGGCGACATGGCTCAGGCAGTAAGAGCAGTCGTCTGGCAGTTGGAGGGTTGCCGGTTCGATTCCCCGCCCGGGCTGTATGCCCGGGCATTCCCTGAGGATGGCACCCCACTTATCCTCCTGGGAGATTTCAACATCCACCTGGAAGCCTCCCAGCCTTCTTACCACTACTTCACTCCTTTGACCTCTCTCTGCAGCACTCTCCCCCAACTCACAAGGCTGGAAACCTTCTCGACCTGATCTTTCTGAGGAACTGCTCCTCTTCTAACCCCACTGTTACCCCTGTACACAAGTCGGATCACCACTTCATTTCCTTCTCCATCCCCCTAGCCCCTCTGCCTCCCTCCCCTTCTCTCACCCCCACTGTTTCTGTCTGATGTAACCTCCGCTCTCTATCACCCTCCTCCCTTGCCCCCAGAGTCACCGCTTCCCTCCCTCCCTCTTGAATCCTTCTCCAAACTACCCACTGATTCCGCATCTTCCACCCTGCTTTCCTCTCTCTCCTCAGGCCTTGACTCTCTCTGTCCTCTTGTCTCCCGGCCTGCTCGATCCTCCCCTCCCAGCCCATGGGTTTCTGACCTTCTACGTTCCTCCAGGCCCAGCCTACGTGCAGCTGAGAGGAAGTGGAGGAAATCAAAAGACCCATCGGACCTGTCTTCCTACCAGTCTCTCCTGGCGGAATTCTCCTCCCCTATTACCACTGCCAAAAGAAATTACTTCCAAACAAAAATCCAGAACTCCACTTCTAACCCTCATCATTTTCTCCTCTCTCCTCAGCACACCTCCCCCACCTCCTCGCTCACTGCTAATGAATTTGCGGTATTTTTTGATGAGAAGGTTGCAGATATCTGCAGCACCTTCGCGACCACCACCACTTCTATGCCTGCCTCCATTTCTGTGTCTGCCCGTTGTTTCTCCTCTTCCTGTCCCCTTACAGATGCTGATGTGTCTCACCTCCTGCTCTCCCACCACCCTACTACTTGTGCCCTGGACCCCATCCCCTCAAACCTCTTTCAGGCAATCACGCCTGAAATCCTCCCGTTTGTCACCTCCCTTGTTAACTCCTCTCTGTCCTCTGGCTGCTTTCCCTCATCATTCAAGAGGGCCTACATCACCCCGCTCCTAAAGAAACCCACTGTAGACCCCTCCTGCATTCAAAACTACCGTTCCGTATCTCTCCTTCCTTTTCTATCCAAATCCATTGAACGAGCCGCCTCCAACCAACTCTCCTCCTTCCTCTCTCAGAATAACCTACTGGACCCCCACCAGTCCGGCTTCAGACCTGGCCACTCGACGGAGACTGCACTCCTCTCTGTCAACGAGTCCCTTCAGGCTGCACAAGCAACCTCTCTCTCCTCTGTTCTGATCCTTCTTGACCTCTCTGTGGCGTTCGACACGGTCAACCACTCCATCCTCTTAGCCTCCCTGGCATCTACAGGGATCTGTGGCACAGCCTTAGAGTGGATCCAATCTTATCTCTCTGGCCGGTCCTCCCAGGTGTCCTGGGCTGGAGGAGTGTCAACCCCTCGCCCCCTTGTTACAGGAGTCCCCCAGGGCTCAGTCCTCGGGCCCCTCCTCTTCTCCATCTACACAAGATCCCTTGGCCCCGTTATCTCTGCTCATGGCATCTCCTATCATTGTTATGCCGATCACACCCAACTCTTTCTCTCCTTCCCTCCATCAGACACACAGGTCTCTACCCGTATCTCCACCTGCCTGAGAGACATCCAGAGCTGGATGGGCAACCACCATCTAAAGCTCAACCCAGGTAAGACGGAGGTGATCTTCATCCCTGCTTTAACCTCTCCCTTCTCTGATTTCTCCATCTCACTAGGGGATACCACAGTGACCTCATCCCCTCGTGCAAGAAACCTTGGAGTGGTGATGGACAACAGGCTGTCCTTGTCCAAGAACATCGCTACGGTGACCCAGGCGTGCAAGTTCTTCCTGTACAACATCCGGAGAATCCGACCCTTTCTCACCACCTACTCTACTCAGCTCCTTGGTCAAGCAATGGTCCTGTCCCGCCTGGACTATTGCAATTCTCTGCTGGCTGGCCTTCCAGCATCTGCCATCAGACCCCTACAACTCATCCAGAATGCTGCAGCCCGTCTGGTATTCAATGTTCCCAGACATTCACATGTCACCCCCCTGCTCAGCAACCTCCACTGGCTGCCTGTTATGGCTCGCATCAAATTTAAAACTTTGGTGCTCACATACCAGGCAGTTAAAGGATCAGCCCCTGTATATATTCAATCCCTTATAAAGACCTATACACCAACAAGACCCCTCCGTTCTGCCACTTCGTGCCGTCTGGCGCCTCCCCCTCACCACGCCTGCACTTCACGCTCACGACTGGTGTCTGTCCTGGTCCCACGGTGGTGGAATGACCTCCCGGTGGATGTCAGAATGGCAGAGTCTCTGACCTCCTTCAAGCGCAGACTGAAGACCCATCTCTTCAGGCTACACCTTTCCCTCTCCAACTCACAATCACCGTGATTAGCCTTAGACCGTAATGGCACTTATGTATAGATATCGTTACTTCAATAGGTATTGTTGTTTTTATTGGCTGTTGTATTGTTGTCTTCTAGCTGCCAACTGTGGTATGCTAGTTTGAAAGTTGATTGTACTCTTCAAGGGTTCTGATTTTCTGTATGTTTACACTAGTACTCGGAACAGTACTGTCCTCTCAGGTCCACTTTTGCACTTGCTCTTGTGTTTGATTTGCACTTTGTTGTACGTCGCTCTGGATAAGAGCGTCTGCTAAATGCCACGTAATGTAATGTGTCGAAGTGTCCCTGAGCAAGCCTAACCCCCAAATGCTCCTGACGAGCTGGTCGGTGCCTTGCATGGCAGCCAATCGCCGTCGGTGTGTGTGTGAGTGTGTGTATGAATGGGTGAATGAGAAGCATCAATTGTACAGCACTTTGGATAAAGGTGCTATATAAATGCCAACCATTTACCATTTGGTCCTGGAGAGCCGCAGGGTGCGCTGGCTTTTGTTGTTACTCAGCACTTCATTGATCAATGAAATCAGTCGATTACGCAGTTAACGCACCTCACCTGGTTTCTCGCGTCTAAAGTGGTTGTTGTATTTCAAGGTGAAACCAAAAACCAGCAACACCCTGCGACTGTCCAGGACCAGGGTTGGCCACCGCTGCCTCAGAGTTAGGAACCTAAGACCCACTCTTCCCTCTATGCCACTCTGCTGCGGTATGCTCTGGGTCTCAGAAAGGGGTGGGGTGCATGTGGCTGTGTAATAGATACTGGGAAAGGGGTGTGATCAAGTACCCCCCAACACACTGCTCACGTTGGGCATGGTTCTGAAAATCTAGCAAAAAGAAAAAAAGACTGACTGAAAATGTGTTATGGCAGGGGGGTGTCCAATGCTAGCTGCTGTGGGTGCTCGGTTCTACTTATCATGGTCTCGATTGAAGATGCTGCTGAAAACAGTTCAAGCTATGTTTTGAAACAGCTGCTAACTGGTTGACTAGTTCAGGCCAGCTCCCAGCTGAACATGGTTTAATTGGTTGACCAGTTCAGACCAACTACCAGCTCGACATGGTTTAGCTGGTTGACCAGTTCAGACCAGCTCAACATGGTTTGACCAGCTGAAGCTATGTTTTGAAACAGCTGGTAGCTGGTTGACCAGCTCATACCCAGCTTGACCAGCTTAATTGGCTAAATTTTCAACCTGGTCAAGCTGGCATCGCTGGATGTTACAACAGGGGAACATCATTTGTTTATTAGTTGAATCGGGTTAATTAGTCGAAATAGTGTTGGGCAAAAAAAAAAGAAAAACTGTGCCCGGCCCTTTTCATTGCATTACATGTCATTTGGATGATGCTTTCTATCCAAAGCGACTTACAGTTGTTTTAGACTAAGCAGGAGACAATCCTCCCCGGGAGCAATGCAGGGTTACGGGCCTTGCTCAAGGGCTGTGCGGATCTTATTGTGGCTACCCCGGGGCTCGAACCACAAACCTTGCGAGTCGTGTACCTTAACCACGACGCTACAGACCGCCCTTTGGCGGGGTCAAGGGGACGCGGCCAATGTACCTGGCTGGCTCTTGCTGAGGGAGAGGCTCTTGGTGGTGTGGGCCACCCTGCAGGTGTACGTGGCGCCCGGCTCCCAGGAGGCCTGCAGGTGGCTCCAGAGCGTGAAGGTCCCGTCGGCCGCGCGGTACAAGTCGCTGCCGTTGGCCCCCGGCAGCTCCGTCTCGCCGTTCAGGACCCAGGTGACGTTGATGGCGGCCGGACTGAACCCGTGCACCAGGCAAACGAGTCCCCCGGAGAACTGCAGCAGGGCGGCTTGGGGTGGGGAGGGGGGCGCCGGGGCTGGAGGGGGAATGTATAGGGAGCGCTAATTTAATACCTCCACCAGAGGTGGAAAGTCTCCAAGGGCCGGAAAGTGAAAGGTCCTGCCATTTGATTCTTCCAGCCATGAACTTAGCCGTGAACCCAGCCATGAACTCAGCCATTCTTCTCACTGAAGAACTGTGCTAATAACAAATCCAGGTGACTGGGAAAAAAATAATTATAATACTGGGGAAGGCTTTTACTTTTACTGAACCTGGATTTTACACCCGTGACCCAAACTGCCACCAACTGGACCTACAGGCCCATGGAGGATGGACGTGCCCCTATGGAGGCTTAGGGCTGGTGTTTCTTCCCTTCTATTTCTCTGTAAAGTGTATGTGTGACAGTCTGTGAAAAGTGCTGGACAAATAACATTGAATTTAATTGAATTCATTCACACTTGCAGAAATAATGCAAAAGTGCCTAAAAGGGTACAAATGCTTGTTGCTGGGCCGGTTCCCTATCGGTAAATAAAATTAATAGCCATAAATATATAATTAATTCGTACATCTTCTTTGCTTGGAAAAAAATGTGTACATTACTGTACTTTCATTTGGGAAACGTGATCGTTGAAAATCTCCACTGTCACTTAATTTCTCAATTTTCACACACTTACATAGGTGAAAATATGATTGCAGACAAAGATACATCCAAGCAGAATTATCAAAGAAACACTGTCAAAGAGACAGAAAACTCCTCATGAATTCATACGGATCAATTATTTTCGATGTATTTCAATGTTAGATTACCTGTCCAGAGGTGTTTAGTTTAACCAAATAGCCCCACCTTGTGGCCACATAAGATTCTGAACATAGTGTTACCACATCTATCCCCAAGGTGGCACTGTTGTCTAAATCTAATTTAATTTGGAGTATTACTGTTGGAACATTCTGTCAGTTTTGGTAGTCTGTTTGAATACTCCATTTGTATGCATGATTATGCGATTTTTCAAAAACATGTTGGCAAGGTCAATGAAATGAGTGGTCCTTTGTCATTTTAGTTGCTTAATTACCTGTTATCGGAAAGGTCTTCCTTACAGGGCTGAAACATTTGTTTCGGACTTCACATGCAATTGACTTCATGGATTTCCATTCATCCTTGGTGAAAGTCCTGCTGTGCACAGATCCCTGAATTCTGTTCTTGGAGTCCTTAAGTTCACGATAGTCTGCTGATTCAGACTCACTCTTGTCCAAGACCCAGAACACTTTGCTTTTGTAGGAGGCAAACACTTCACAGGTCGCTGTGAAAGCCCCACTGCTTTCATCAATATTCAACTTCAGAGACGGCGAAGAAATGGGATGAGCTGAGAATACAAAATGGGGTTGAAAGCAAAATGTGCATCACATTGACATGTACACTGGCTGTTTTCTGATGTAGTTATTTATCACTGGCAGATAGGTGTCATTCCCTAAAGAGAGAGGAAGAGAATTTCACTCAGTGAGCACTTTATTCGGTATTCATTAGACTTCTTTTTTAGACTTATTAAGTCTTCTGTTGCTGCAGCCTATCCACTTAGAGGTTTGATGTGTTGTGTGTTCAGAGATGCTCTTCTGCATACCACTGTTGTAATGCGTGGTTATTTGCGTTATTGTCACCATTCTGTCAGCTTTGACCAGTCTGGCCCTTCCACTCTGGCCTCTCTTGTTAACAATGCGTTTCTGCTCACAGATCAGCCACTCACTGGATGTTTTTTTGAAAATTCTCTCCAAACTCTAGAGGCTGTTGTACGTGAAAAATCCCAGGAGATCAGCAGTTATAAAAATACTCAAACCAGCCAGTCTGGCACCAACAATCATGCCACGGTCTTACAGGTGTTCCTAATAAAGTGCTCAGTGAATGTATATATCATTTATTATCAAATAGACAGGACAAATCTCACAATCTGATTGGTTAATAGCAGTGACAATATAACCATATACCAGGGCTATGACTCGCAGTCTGATTGGCTAGGACAGGGACAGGGAGCAGAGACCTTCTTGCTGTGAGGCATCAGTGTGACCCACTGCCCTGCTGTACTGCCCCAGGACAGACCCGGGGCAAGAACATTTCTGACAATTGAACTCCATGTAAACCAGTCAGGCCGACTGCTACTTACTTCTGCAAAAGCTGGTGTTGAGCTCTTGTGATTTTGTATTTTGCGTAACTTTGCAGGTATACAATGAGCCAGAAAGCCATTTCTCAAGGTTGACTTCCACCTGACTGGTCTGGTTGAACTTCTTATCTTCCCCCTGCATATCCCACACAGCTGGTGAACCTTCAAAACGCATGTTGTCCTCTTTCCATTCTACTGTGATCTCTTTTGGGTAAAACCCGGTCAGTGAGCAGACCAAAGTGACTCTTTGGGCTTGTGCTGGGTCACTGCTGAGCTGGTAGTATAGAGTCATACTGGGAAAGAGGGGTTCTTGAGCTGCAATGAAAATGAAAGAAATAAGTGTGAAACATTAACCCCAGTAAATGAATGAAGTACATCCATTAAATTTACTGAAATTACAAATACACAAAATACACAGGGGATTGGAGAACTCAACTTGTGTGTGTGTGTGTGTATGTGTGTGTGTGTGAGAGAGAGAGAGAGATCAAGAAAGAGAGAGAGAGAGAGAAAGAGTTTTTGTCTTTGTGTGTGTGTCCCATATTTTGTCATTAAACCATTTCTGAAATACTCAGGTGAAAATATGATTGCAGACAAAGATACATCCAAGGAGAATTATCAAGGAAATACTGTCAAAGAGACAGAAAACTCCTTATGAATTCATACAGATCAATTATTTTCTATGTATTTCAATGTTAGCTTACCTGTCCAGGTGATTGGTGTTTACTTTAACCAAATAGCCCCACCTTGTGGCCACATAAGATTTTACCACATCTATCCCCCAGGTGGCACTGTTGTCTAAATTTCATTTAATATGGAGTATTACTGTCAGGACATTCTGTCAGTTCTGGTAGTCTGTTTGAATACTCCATTTGTATGAATGATTATGGGATTTTTCAAAAACATGTTGGCAAGGTCAATGAAATGAGTGGTCCTTTGTCATTTTAGTTGCTTAATTACCTGTTATCGGAAAGGTCTTCCTTACAGGGCTGAAACATTTGTTTCGGACTTCACATGCAATTGACTTCATGGATTTCCATTCATCCTTGGTGAAAGTCCTGCTGTGCACAGATCCCTGAATTCTCTTCTCAGAGTCCTTAAGTTCACGATAGTCTGCTGATTCAGACTCACTCTTGTCCAAGACCCAGAACACTTTGCTTTTGTAGGAGGCAAACACTTCA
>NC_083761.1:84078082-84160582 GCF_963514075.1 Conger conger | reverse complement strand
CTGAACTCCATGTAAACCAGTCAGGCCGACTGCTACTTACTTCTGCAAAAGCTGGTGTTGAGCTCTTGTGATTTTGTATTTTGCGTAACTTTGCAGGTATACAATGAGCCAGAAAGCCATTTCTCAAGGTTGACTTCCACCTGGCTGGTCTGGTTGAACTTCTTATCTTCCCCCTGCATATTCCACACAGCTGGTGAACCTTCAAAACGCATGTTGTCCTCTTTCCATTCTACTGTGATCTCTTTTGGGTAAAACCCGGTCAGTGAGCAGACCAAAGTGACTCTTTGGGCTTGTGCTGGGTCACTGCTGAACTGGTAGTATAGAGTCATACTGGGAAAGAGGGGTTCTGGACCTGCAATGAAAATGAAAGAAATAAGTGTGAAACATTAACCCCAGTAAATGAATGGAGAACATACATTAAATTTACTCAAATTACAAATACACAGGGGATTGGAGAACTGTGTGTGTTTGTGTGTGTGTGTGTGTGTGTGTGTGTGTGTGTGTGTTTGTATGCCAACAGTGAGATTTTAAATGAAATAATTATGTACATTATTGTGCATTTATGTCCACATACTAAACACAATAGGTGCACTCAGCTTGAGAATGACTGTATCTGAGAGAGAAAGAGAGAATGTGTGTGTGTGTGTGTGTGTGTGTGTGTGTGTGTGTGTGTGTGTGTGTGTGTGTGTGTGTGTGTGTGAATTGGGAAAAATATGATCCAAGTGACTCTGACCGTGGAATGATTGTTGGTGGCAGACAGGGTGGTTTGAGTATTTCAGAAACTGATTGTCTCCTGGGATTTCACTCACACACTATTATCTCGAGTTTGCGGACAATTGTGCAAAAAACTAAAAACATTCATTCTGTGGGCAGAAATGCATTGTTAATGAGAGGAATCAGCGGAGAATTGCCAGACTGGTTAAAGCTGACAGGAAAGTGACAGTAGCAAATAGCATCTCTGAACACACAACACATCAAACCTCTAAGTGGATTGACCACATAAGCAGAAGACTTAATAAGTCTAAAAAATAAGTCTGATAAATTCCTAATAAAGTGCTCACTGAGTGTTTGCTTACTTGTGACAAGACTGATGACCAATTTAAGCACATAAGATATTTAGCATGGTGTTCCCACATCTGTCCCCAAGGTGACGCTGTTGTCTTAATTTGACAAATCATAAATCAGATCCGGCTGGGGTTTGTTCCAAGCAATCGATCCAATTCGACAAAAAAATGACATTCGAAATATGTGTATATAGTCCATACAGTAGGTTTGTTGGAAAAACGTGATTGCAGTGATACATGTTGTCGGCAACACACAGGAAACGCAGTACCCAACATCCAACCAATATTTAACACCTCCTCTCGAGGACCTGGTAAACACTTTGCAAACATTATTTGAAAATTGTACCAAGCAAGTATGGAAGCTCCAATAAAATCTGAGTAAGACTAAAATTCCGGCTATAATAATTTAACAGAGAGCACTGCAGGTCCTCATATCTGTCAGGAGCAGTTTTCTCGTGACATAAGTTACACATTCATGGAAACAAAAATATATCTATTTATTGTACTTATTTCGTTGTTTACTCACTTTGAAATGACTATATGTTTCATGCAGCTATTTCTTTGAAAGATTTTGAACAGGAATTAAGATAATTTCCGTTAGACGTATTTTTTATCAGCTTTTCGTATTTATCTTATTTCAAATAAAATATCTGTGATATATTTATTATCTATTTATCCTATCGCTAAGACGAAAAGAGTGAGCCTATTAATCTTCAGGTTTATCACTCTTTGCTGAAATGAAGCTGTAAACGCTATCGAGAAAAAAATGTGTGCAGCTCCTAAATTGTCGAATGTTAATTCAACTTTTATTCAAGCAGAGTAGGACATTCATGTCCAACGGAGACCTTGCGTACTACTGTAAGAGTTGACTCAACACTGAACAGTGTACTGGATGTTTTCTGACACCATCTACTTTGATTTGTTTGTTCAATGCTTGCACTTGTTCAGTAAATCTACAGCAGTCAACAGAGATCTGATAATATAATAATTATTAGCATTGTACGGTCTGTATATTTGATATTCATAGATATTACATTTTACATTATTCATTCATTCATAACCTGAGCATAAATATTCACTTTTCAGTTTAGAGGGTGGTTAATGGTTATTCATATTCACATTTTATTTCGTTCATAAGTAAATTATGGAAAATGTCACCAGGAACTTGTAGTGCATAAAAGTCTACAGTAAATCACACAAGATTGTCTCTTCTACAAACTACAGCACCGGGTCTTATCTGCGCTACACTCTGTTACCAGACTCAGGTTTGACTCGGTGCTGCTGCTTTCACGTGTAATTTGATTCAGAAATACATTGCTCTTTAAATTCATGTTTGGTTTGGCTTGCCACGCCGGCGTAAAGGTAGCAAAAGAAAAAACGCTGCTATAGTGGGCGCCGGGTCAAGCAAATGCGCGTCATGCAAATCCGCGCAGAGAACGAGAAACGCAGCTGCACCGGGGCATCGGCGAGCTGCAGGTGACGGTTCTTTGCGGTTGAGTTTCGGTTCTGTTTGCACAATCTCGGGTGCTATTTCGGGACCTGGGTGTTACTTCATGTTTCTATCCACAGAACGATCTGCTTGCTGAAGCCTAACTGCCCGCATGCACCGTCGCGTTTCCTTATTCTCCGCTACTCACAGCTGTGAGAAACGACCCTGAACCCAAGACCAAACTCAACCCCGTTTTTACTAATTGTTAGCGACATGAGTCCGTAAACCAAATAAAATAAACCCAAATAAAATGACCCGTCCACCACACAAGCCGCCGTGCAGTGGCTATTTAGTAGGTAGGCTACGGAAGCGCGTGTAGGCTACTTCTTGATGCTGCATGGACCAAGGCTACACTGCAAAAAATAAAATAAAAGATTAATTCGATAAACATATACTTAAATTTTTTACACGTATATATTCAAAGGTTTTCAAATAAACCTAAAACGTTTTAACGTGCCTATTTTATTCAGATTTTATGACCGGTTTTACAGGCCAACCGTTGAAATATACACAAAAATATTGTCATAGACTGATTTCCCATTGTCTTCCAAATTACTAGCCTTTTATCCATAAATATGAAATGGATAAATTCAAATGTGGGGCGCCTGTGTGGGTAAGTGCCACCAGAATCATTCACAAAGAAATCTCACAATAACACTGCACAGTACATTTCAATAGCAAATTGGTACAGGACCTTGCATAGCATCATGTCTGTTACATTTTTACTATTTAATCCTACCAAATAAAAAAAAGGAAAAATCATACAGTATCAATTTTAAAGAAATGTCAAACACTGTGTCAAATTGACCCCAAACATAATAGGAGGGTTAATTGGGAATACCTAAAATAAATACAGTATAGGTGAATAAATGTAGGCTTATATGTAAATAAAATGACACCAATGACCTGCAGGCTATACTAGAGAAATGTATCTCTTTGGAAAGTTAATACTATCTAGGTTAATTTATGTGATATGAAATTGAAAACATAAAAGAGGGAGTTATTAACCTTTTGGTTGATGACCCTCTGGGTCTCATAGCCATGGATGTCATTTTTAGAGCTAATCTATGCTATGATTTTAATTCCTGATGTAACATAATTTAGCAGTTTGAGCAGAGATGGTCGTTTCAACCAATTAGGTGGGTAATCAGATTAAAACTTGATATGCTGAATTAATCATTACTTATACCCTTTTTATGAATCAATTAATGATCAAATATTAAGATACACAATTATATGTGTACTGTGCTTCCAAACAAAAATAACAGAACAATATTGCAACAATAATGATAGGCCATTACTAGACTTTAAAGGTGAACTACCTTCTCAAAAGTTTAGGGTAGATGTGGTTGTATGTAATGTATTTAAGTAGTTTATTGTTTTGTTGTGACTGACTGTAATTAATTCTGTGTATCTCGATAAGGCACAAAGATATGTTCAGCTTTTCAATCTACACATGGACACAGCTTCAGGAAATGCGTAGATAAACAATAATAAATAAACGAAATGAAAAACATGAGCTAAAAACCTCAATTTGAATAAATCACTTAACTTTGATGGAGTAAGTTCAGTGTGAGATTCGATGAGCTCATGCATTTTTAGTCACAGCACAGCTGGAGGCTTCACCTCCCACACCCTAATTTGAATAGAGGTGATTAAACCCCAAATGTATATTCATGAAAGTATCAGTAATCATTTGAAACTATGCGGTGGCTTACATTTGTCTACATCGATGTGAGATATTACGATCGAATTGTTGGAAGTGTTTGATTGCGGTTATTGCTGCTAAAGGTGGTGCAACCAGTAATTAAGATCATTGGGGCAGTCACTTTTTCACAGAGGGTATATGCGTGCTTGATAACTTTTTTCATTAAATAAATTAAATAGTCATTTTAAAAGGTTTAAAATTAAGTTGAACGTATATTTTATGTATTATACAGTATATCCAATGTTTACATTTTGTATAAACATCTGAAACCAGTCAGTGTGACAAATATGCCGTATTCGTGAGTATATTTTTATACGCAGTATGTATACATTTATGTATATTTATATACAATATGTACATTGAGCTCCATAATATTTGGGACAAAGGCATGCTGTAATTTTGTTTCTTGATTTGCCTATGTAATCCACATATTTTGATTATAATTTATGATTTTATTATTTGTTTTTATACATTTTGGCTTCAGCATATACAGCACTTTATACATACACCTCCCCGCCCACTCCCCCCCCCTCCCCCACATTTCAGGGCACCATAAAATTTGCAACATATTAATGTAAATGAGATTAGTCGTGTTTGCATATCCTTTGTATGTGAGCCATAGACATCACCAGGTGTGAGTTTCTCTAGCTCCTGCTTGTTTCAGGGGCTAATTGCCTCAGGTTTCTCCTCAGCTTGTGGTTTCAGGTCAAGTGAATGACTTGGTAAGTCAAGAATCTTCCTGTTTTTTGGCTTAGAAAAACACTTCTGTTGCTTCAGCACTATGTTTGGAATCACCGAGGGATCACTGGGATAGCCTGTAGCCTAGTATCTAAGCTACATGACTGGGACAGCCTGTAGCCTAGTATCTAAGCTACATGACTGGGACAGCCTGTAGCCTAGTGGCTAAGCTACATGACTGGGACAGCCTGTAGCCTAGTGTCTAAGCTACATGACTGGGACAGCTTGTAGCCTAGTGGCTAAGGTACATGACTGGGGCAGCCTGTAGCCTAGTGGCTAAGGTACATGACTGGGGCAGCCTGTAGCCTAGTGGCTAAGGTACATGACTGGGGTAGCCTGTAGCCTAGTGGCTAAGGTACATGACTGGGGCAGCCTGTAGCCTAGTGGCTAAGGTACATGACTGGGACAGCCTGTAGCCTAGTGGTTAAGGTACATGACTGGGGCAGCCTGTAGCCTAGTGGTTAAGGTCCATGACTGGGGCAGCCTGTAGCCTAGTGGCTAAGGTACATGACTGGGGCAGCCTGTAGCCTAGTGGCTAAGGTGCATGACTAGGGCAGCCTGTAGCCTAGTGGCTAAGGTACATGACTGGGGCAGCCTGTAGCCTAGTGGCTAAGGTGCATGACTAGGGCAGCCTGTAGCCTAGTGGCTAAGGTACATGACTGGGGCAGCCTGTAGCCTAGTGGCTAAGGTACATGACTGGGGCAGCCTGTAGCCTAGTGGCTAAGGTACATGACTGGGGTAGCCTGTAGCCTAGTGGCTAAGGTACATGACTGGGGCAGCCTGTAGCCTAGTGGCTAAGGTACATGACTCGGGCAGCCTGTAGCCTAGTGGCTAAGGTACATGACTGGGACAGCATGTAGCCTAGTGGCTAAGGTACATGACTGGGACAGCCTGTAGCCTAGTGTCTAAGCACTAGGCACCTGGAAGGTTGATGGTTCAAGCCCGGGTGTCACCACAATAAGCTCCACAAGGCCGTTGGTCCATTGAGCAAGGCCCTTAACCCTGCATTACTCCAGGGGGGTTGTCCCCTGCTTAGTCTAATCAACTGTAAGTCAGTTTAGATTTTTTTTTTTTATATATATATTTACAAGATTTATGTGTTCGTGACTCTTCTCCACAGAGGACCTCACAAGCATATGTACAGTGGCTACACTGCAAGATGCACAACTCTAAAAACAGGATTACAGTCTGCTAAGAAGCACCTGCACTGTTCAGTCAAAAAGCCAGCAGAGCTCTGGAAAAAACCTGTTGTGGACAGCTGAGACCAAGACTGACTTGCATCAGAGTGATGGCAAGAGCAAAGTGCGGTGTCTAAAAGGAATGGCTCGACAACCAAAGCAGCCCACACCGATCTGTGAAACATGGTGGCGGGGGTGTCATAGGTGCTGGCTCACGTGCCTTTGTCAATAATGTAACAGCTGGTAGCAGCAACAGAGTTAAATCTGAAGTGTACTGGAACATTTTCTCTGCTCAAGTTCAATCGAATGACAAAATTGGACGGTGCTTCATCCCACAGCAAGGCAATGATCCCAAACATACACCAGTGCTCTCTTCCTTCTTAATGATGATGTTCCAATTAGTTTGTTTTTCGGGAAGGCAATTGTTTGCCCCATGATGGGTCAACCTCATAATGGCTACCTTGACTGTCATTGGCCAAATTCTGGTCCTCATGTTGACAAACGCCAAAGGCTCCAAAGGCAATCAAAAGCCTAGAATCAAGACAAGATTAGACACTGAAAGCTTTCTTTTCTACACCCGACAAATCAGAAACAACTGAGAAGCCAACTGTCCAATTGCTTGTGGTCCCCTAAAATGAAGGGACTATGAATAAAAACGGTTGTAATTCATGCATGGATCAGCGTATATGGTGGTAAATACTCTGAAATTATAGGTGACAGTCGAAGACTCACATAGATTGTTTCATTTCAAATCGAACGTGGTGGAGTATGGAGCCAAAAGAACATGAATTGTACCACTGTCCAAATACTTACGGACAAATATTTGTCCAATTAGTGTTGCATTTATGGATCCAATATATATGAAATTATAATAAAATACAAAAACAAAAATGTTTGTCTTTTTCAAAGACAGGCAAGCGGCATGTTTTATTTGAAATATTTGGAGTTACAGTGAAATATGTACAGAGTAACATCACAGGATATCATATTATATTGTCATTTACAAACACAGAGGACTGTTTCAGTAGAAAATCATGCTTATGTCTATAAGAGATATTTGCACTAGCAGAACACACACACACACACACATAAGCACACAACCAGGTTTCTTCTTGTGTGTCTCTCATTTCACCTGTAATGAGAGAAGAACATATATATTAGTACATGACAAACAAACTGTGTAACTGTCACAATTGAATGAACAATAAAAGCTGACACTTCCTCACAAAAAAATGCTTTATTTACGTAAATATTTAGTATTTCCATGTCTATTTAAACAGAAAATGACTGACTATTGCCGTCAAACCTATAGTTATGTGTTCAGTTGCACACACAAACACATAGGCCATACTTTTTTCGGAAACACAGATTTACTGTTTTTGACTGATTTTGTCTGTAAAAATAAGGCTTATCATCATCATCAACAGTGTTGTTTTGAGCCAGTACCCACGATTTCAGATTTTTCATTAAGAAAAATTATTACATTTCAGGATCTAACAGCAAGATTTGTGATGCTTTACCCAACCCCAAAGCTTATAATAAGAAAATAATTGGCTTAGAATGACTATACACTGAGAAAAATGGTTTTATCGTTCAAAAAAGATAGAAATGGTAAGTAATTATATTGATTTCACCATACACATAGTGTAATCATTGAAAAGGTGGCATTATCTTCCACTATCAGGTCAACTACAAGGAGTATAAAGCGACAACACATAGCTCATTCATTATGGTTTATTTCTGCGAAATCTACGGTTGCTCAAATCGAGCTGATCGGGCGTTTTTTCGTTCGACAAAGATTATTTTCCCACCAGAGAAAAGAAAAGCGAAGGTTGTCGACAGAAATAAGAGCAAGGTGGATTGGCAATATAAGTAGGCAAGATTTTGAATATATGCGAGTTTGCTCGCATCCGTTTGTCACTGGAAAGCTTACTTTTAATGCGCAGTATCATATAACTTCCTCACATTCAGCATGAGCCAGTTTTACCAAGCGTCTAGTCCAAACTACCGAGCTACGAGCTACTCGACGATAAAATTAGCTGATAAATGTTGTGTGGTATAAATGCAAAATTCCACGGTGTTACGGAAAAATGATGCTGTTTGCAGAAAATATTTTAACGTTAGCCCATGTGATTACACCTACTGAGTGTAGGTGTAGGCTATAGGACTGTTAGCTAGTTACGTTGTTATCCTTCTTAGTTGTTTTCCGTGTTGTCACCGATTTCATGTTAGTAATGCATAAATCAAGAGTATTAGTAGGATTTAAAGTTATAGCGAACTAAGGCTACGTATGAACTGAAGTACAGCTGGTGCAGAGGGTTGCTCGACAGAGACGTCCCACTCATAATATCTTTGTTTTCTTCGGTTAAAGGTCAACCATCCAACCTTTATATGTAAACTGATATTGACTGGGCACCATCATGATCATTTTTAATGGATGCCATCTCATGTCGGTCTCGTTTAACCCCTGTGTTTGACCATGTGAATGAATGGGTTGCTATGGGTTGCTATAGGTTGCTATGGCCGCTTGTCCTCCAACGCGTCAGTGTTGTCACGAGATTAAGAACGATCCATACTGTAGGCTAGCTATATTTCTCAAGCTGAAAAGGAGCTTGTTATTTGATATGTTTGGTCATTTAAATTCCAGGAGTGTTTGCAGTTCATCTGTTTGTTTGTTTTTAAACAAAATGGAGAAGATTTTCGAGAAGTGAAAAAAGCCTTCACTGTCTTAAATTTGTTATCAAAGTTCTGTGTACTTTTGATCGAACCTAGCTCTAAGTCAAACCATGGGGTAGATCTGTAAGTAGCTACTGAGTCCACTTGAGTGTATTAGTGTCCATATGGAGTGAACCATTTAGGAATTGCAGTCTTTAAAATTGCGTTATTATCCCGATACTTACGTACTCATTAACTGCATATAATGCAGCTACAGAATAATTTTTACGTTTAGCAAATGCTCGTGAACAGAATGGTAGCATATTCGCCAGTTGTTGGGCTCTCCTCAATAAGATTTAAGACATACTTTATTGAACCCCGTGGGGTAATTTGTCCTCTGCATTTGACCCATCCTAGTTAGTTAGGAGCAGTGGGCAGCACCCACAGTGTAGCACCTGTGGACCAACCCTACTTCCTTGGTCAAGGAGTAGGCTACACAGAAGCTGGTCATGCATGTCTTCAAGCAGGGCTTAAAGTTCTCAGGCACGGTGGCGAATTTCCGGCGTTTGGCCGTTTTTTCCACAAAATAATATTCTCGAAAAAAAAAAAAAAAAATACAATAAAAGAGAAAATAACACAACAACTCCCCGACCAAGTCAAGATAATACATAACTTTGCAAATTGCCCCCTAAAATTATAGTATATACAGGTGGAATTTAATTTCGCGTAATCTATCAATATGATAACATCCCTTCTTTTGCAACACAAAGTCCTAAATGTCATAACGCGATCCCACGTGTCTTTGTTTTTGTTCTGGATGCGTCCTATCCAATCACATTAAAAAATGAAAATCGATTACATTACATTACAAGGCATTTAGCAGACGCTCTTATCCAGAGCGACGATTAAAAAGAAAAATACGAAATAAGAAGTCCGACGTCGAACAGCGGTATTTGCCGGTTTAAAATAACATCCCATATCAAATTGGAAAGTGACTAATCGTAACTCCATGTAATAACAGCATAACTTGTATAATATTTCGCAAATTAACCTAATTGTTTTGTCATAGTATTGCGAAACCATGACTTTTATCTGTCGACATTTATAAGTAGACTAGCATAGTTATATTTAGAGTAGCCTACTTTACATTCAACGAATAACCGCCCCGTTAGCCACCGCCTTAACAGAGGAATTTCAGATTATTCTGAACAATTTAGCCACAGAATTGTATCTTGCTTTAAGCCCTGTTTAAGGAAACCGTGCGTGTTGCCCATCCTGCCCCGGGTTACCTATGTGGTTACCTTGATGGCAGTAGCTCCGATGCTGTAGAACAGAGAGATGAGGAAGAGGAAGATGAAGGCAATGGCAGTGTCGGCTGCGCCGGAGTCATCCTCCACATCAATGGAGTTGCAGTCTTCTGAAAGGAAGGAGACAGCATTAGAACCGTCGCATGGTTCATTGGTTCATTATTTTAAAAGAGCATTGTTTCTTCTCCTTAGCTTATTGCTAGTGCTAAGTGCTTATTTCATAACTTTTGTTGTCCCAATGGTTTAGGGTAAAATAATAATAATAATAATAATAATAATAATAATAATAATAAACACTCCATTGCTTTCCTTTTTAAAAGTGCCAATCCAGCATAAACAGCCTATTTGATACCTGGCAAATATAATTTTTGTAGCAGTATCGATTCAACGTGGCTGCATTCCAAAATTTCTCATTTATATGCTGTATTAAACTTGTCCGTGTTTCCAACAGGGGAGGGGATGGGCATGTTCTCCATTTATTAAGCCTCTGGTGCCGAATATACCCACTGAAGTGCACTCATCTATGCACTTACCCTGGCCAAATTATACAATTTTGGACAGCATTCTGAAAACTTTGGAAATTTCTTCACACTGAATTGCTCCCCAGGGACCTTTTGCTTTCGGAGCCCCACAGAAGATTATATGCTTTATTTAATTATTAATTCCTAGTCATCCCTAGGATCCGGTATTGGAACCCAGTGTGCATGCCCTGGTGCCAGAAACATGGCCTCCATAAACTGCCTTCATGCCATTATTAGTTCCTATAGGAATTCATGGAACCGGTAAGCAGACACTGTCTCCATTTCTTATACCATGTCGATGGTTTCCAGCAATGTTTCCATTGACAATCAAATGTTTTTGGATTGTTATAGCGGTGAGATGTTGCTCCTCGTGTATTTTCAATTGGGCACGGTGGAGAAGGTTACGTAATCGCCCTTTGGTCGGCCATGTAGAATGTAGCTTAGCTTTAAAGAATGACTATAACTGTTTTGATTGACACGGTTCTCCAGCTAAAATACTGTCACCCACAGTGGCCCACATAATCCAAGTAGTAATCCATGATGTAATGTTTGTTGCCTTTATAATTATTCCTCAGTTTTATGATATGGCGCAGTCTCAGACTTCCAGATAAATAAATACAATAAAATTAATCGTTTTTCTAAATCCTTTAAAATAAACTACATTTGGACATTTGTTTGTAAAAAAAATGCTTTTCATCAAATGAGTTTAAAAAAATGGTGTAAATTTAAAAAGCATCTTGCGCACTGCTGCATCTTGCGCACTGCTGTATTGTTACCATGCGCACGCGTTGTCAATGGCTATTACCCGTTAGCTACTTCGTACAGTTGTATATCACTGTAAATATCTTTATTGTTGTTATCGTTGGTGTTTCCACTCGTAATTCCAAAAGTTATTTGAGTGTTTGTTTTAACGGTAGCTTTAACGGTAGCTTTGACTCGCCTGGGACTTGTTGTGGAACCAAGAGCAATGCTGTATATGGCCAGCAGTGTTAGCTTTTTGTTAGCGAAATAATACTTTTGGTTGGAAGTCGGCATCAGAATTCAGTGGACCCTGTACCATGAAATGTGTCTGCGTGAAGTATTAAACACCAGTCAGTCTTCCGTTAACATATTTTCCCATTCTTTTTAAGGTTTTGATCTGGGTTGCGTCAGGCCTAGGGATTTCCGTTTTGGTCATGTCGTTAGAAATGAGTTCTCTCAGACAGTCCATCTCACTGAGAGAAGTTTCATCTGGCCAAAATACATTATTTTTAATGTAAAACCAAGCTTCAAAATACGCGTTGGTGGTGAATAATAACTAAAAATGAGTGTTCTGACATTCAGTGGCTTCGCTACATCACTCTGGATGGCAAGTGATTAATCTTCCTCTGCAAGCTCTTAAAGAGGAAATACTAATAATTAACTACTTGTATGGTTGACTGATAAGTGTGTGATTTATCAACCTTTCTAGAATGGGCCTCTGAAGAGACTGAATTGCTATCTTGCGTGAGTGTTGAAAAGTTCCTCAGCTCATGACAAACGGTGTATCGATTGAACCCCAAAGAGTTTCATCTCATCGCTTTCGCATCGGCAGTTTGGGTCTTTTTGTTGCAGTAAGGGAACCTCCTTCTTTACGAGGACAGAGCTTTTGGAGCTTTCGATGGCTTTTTAAAGGACACGATATCACACCGCGTCGCCTGGCCGGCTGCCGTTTTCCTGGCGTCTTCCTTGCTGGACGTTCACACGTACTCCTGGCAGACCTTCTCCTTTAGTCTCTCGCGTGGAGTATTTATGACAACCAGAGCTCTCTTTTGCTCTTTTTTTGTTATTGTTATTTTATTCTTTTTGGTTTCCATCACCTGGCTTCTGAAGAACCCGTTTGGCGAACCAGAGAGATGGTAGAACCTGCACTGCTCTTACGAAAGACTTAGACACAGAGTCGATAGAGGACGCAGACCAAGAGACACATGAACGGGGACACAGCGGTTTGTTGAGCGAACAGCACGGTAAAAGCATGTCCCGGCTACCTTTCCAGCCCCTTTTCTCTGTGTTATAGGCGGAATGGCAGAGAACCCCAAGGACACAACTGACTGTGGATGAACTGACTCACGGAGGAGGGGAGCTGTGTGGCAGGTTTAATGTTCTTTAATATATTTAATATTATATTCTTTAATATGTATTATAATTTAATATCTTTCCCATCTAAAATGTGCCTCTCACTCATAACCATTCGTCTCTAATTAGTTTTAACTCCTTTGGTTAAGCAGACCTAAATGTTATTTTTCCTAAAGCAACAATTTGTTGTTTTTCTTTCACATAATGTGCATCATTTTTATGATAGCTTTTCTTATATAAATAAATGGTATGTTTACCATAGAACATGCAAGGCTTTATCTAAAGTACCAATTCACCATCCTGTGAATTGCAGTATGGTAGACAAGGCTGGGCTTACAACTGCTAATGCTGAGAACCAGCTCCTAGCCTTTTCCTCTCTGTGGGCTAAAACAGGTGGCATGAGCCTCACCTCTCACCACATCACCTCATGAATCAGACCCAAGTGTTAAACAAATCATAATAATGTTTAAGAGTGCTGCATGTCTTTCACGTTTTACCCTGCAATGTAAAAGCTAGATTCTAGCAGTATCTTCACGGAGTGAGCCCTTGTCTCGGCTCTGAGGGCTATGGCGGGATGTTTGCATTACCTTGACCGCCCACCCCAGATTAGAACATGTAAACCACACAGACTGCACAGACATGCCTCTTTTTTATTCATTTATTTTTATTGTCATTTTGTTTCTGCATTTTTAAAAACTTTAAAGATAGAGAGGCACACTCAGACAGACAGACAGACACTGCAGTCAGACTGAACCAGGCACAAAGGAAGGACAGGTACAGGAACGGGAGCGTGCGTTGTCAAGCCGGGCTGTTGCCAGAACGACACATATCAAAGCTAACGGTGGAGGCCTTCTGGGAGATGCTGTCAATGGTCCTGACTACTGCTCTGTTTTCGTTGTTGGACACAGACTCATGGTGTACCGCACAGCCGTACACGGTGCCCTTCTCCCAGTCCTCAATGCTGACAGACAGCTGGCTGTACGCAGAGTATAGACTATCCATTTCAACCGCCTTGCTGGTCTGGAACTTTGGTCTATCCATGGACACGTCGTCGGCAAACCAAGAGAATAGCACCTCCTTGGGGTAGAATCCTTTAGCGTAGCAGACCAGGGTCACTTTTCTGGTGCTAGCCCTTTCGGTTGGGATCATTATAAACACGGTGGGGCGCTGCATCTCACGTCCTGAAAATATGCGATGCTGGTTATGACTTTGGTTAAACTCAGTGCTTACAGCACTGCTGTGAAGGGCGCACAAGATCAAAGCCTGAGGCAAAGAATCAACAACACCTGTCTGCGTACAAGGGAAAGTTTCACATGTCTGATTATTGTGAGCAAGGCCCTTAACCCCACTTTGCTACAGGGGGGAATTTGTCTCCTGCTCAGTCTAATCAACTATAAGTCGCTTTGGATAAAAGCGTCAGCTAAATAACAAATTATTATTATTATTATTATTATTATTATTGTTGTTGTTGTTGCTGTTAACTGCAAGTGTGTTTGCATTGCACTTAATTCAGTTACGGTGCAATTAATTACTGTGTATATTCCCCTGTGTTTTGTGAAATCATAAACCTATATTTTACTTTGGGGCATCAAAGAAACCCTTTCACCGTCACCATTTCCTACATAAATGTGTATTATTCTTTTGCGTTGTGTCGTATGAAGATATAATCCATTATCAGATTAATCTACAAGACCCAAGTCCTTATCTTTATTAGCACTTGAAACTGATTCTTAGCAATTAAAACTGTGCTTCCCTCGAACGGTCTTTCAGTGCACTTGTCCCCGGTTATGGGTATGCACTTTGCACTTTGTTGTACGTCACTGGATAAGAGCGTCTGCCAGATGCCTTTAACGTAATGTAATGAAGAGTAGGTTTTTTGGAATGTTTCAACTCTCAGTTTTCTAGAACCCTAGAACTAAACGAACTAAACGTGCCAGTAGTGAATCCTGCATCGGCATTAGAATGTTCAGTTAAGAACATCCTAATGACATATTTCTGACCTTATTCCTTACAGGCTTAAAATACTTGATGAAACGTGAGCTTTCATGAGTCTTTAAAAACCCCAGCTACAAAACTACAATGAGCTACAATGTGGGGTACCATCACTGATTTGTGGACAGAATCAAAAGACTAGGGGGGGGGGGGGGGGGGTCATGTTATGAAACCCAGAAACACAACAGACAAATAAACTAGATAAAACGTGATCATAATATATATATATATATATGTTTTGTTTTTTTCCCCAAATTTGCGAAGCCTCAATCGCTTTGCAACTGCTTTTGATCAAATTGGAGCCCGGAGGAGGAACTTACCGATATCTCGACTGTAGGGCGTGGAAATTGGAGGTCCGGAACAATCGTGCATCACTATGCATGTGTACTTTGTTCCATTGGCCCAGTCGTCTTTCTTGGCCAGGAGCGTTACGATTCGGGAATTTTCCACAACTTTGCTGTCGGACACGAGGACCGTGCCATCTCCGTTTCGCCACTCAACATCGCTGACGACTCCCAATTCCCCGGTGATTTGGCATTTCAGCTCCACCCGGCCATGCAGGAACAGCTCCGTGGTGGATGGTTCGGGGATTGTCACCTGAACGGGAATTCCTCCACAATCTGTGGAGCAGGTATACAAAATGTAAGAACGCAATTTGTCACCACCTGTCTTGAGTTTTTAAAGTGGCAAAACTACTGATCTGCACACAGAGAGAGCAGTGGGAATGTGAGAATGACATGCGGTACCATAAGGAATGAAAGCAGTTGCCAAAAGGCCAAGGGCCATTGTGCAGCCAAGTGAAGCCATCACAGCCGCTACACGCTTATCCAGAGTGACGTGTGTACTTTGGGGTTAATTTCATGTAAAAGGAACACTGCAAATAGAGGAAAAACCCAGTGCAATAGACAGACAGATAGATAGACAGACAGACGGACAGTCAGGTAGACAGACAAATAGATAGATTGATAGATAGACAGAGATAGACAGACAGACATGGATATTCAGACATACAGATTGAGAGACAAACAGACATAGTCAGAGAGACAGACGGATAGTCGATAGAAAGATAGACGGATTGATAGATAGACAGAGACAGACAGACAGACACGTAGATAGACACTTTAAACGTACCGCTAGAGGGATTTTTGTAAATGGCCGTCCTTACGAAGTCTCCGCCTTGGTGTTTAATTGCACAGGAGACGTTGTCTCCAGATTTCCACTGATTTTCAGAAAGACGCAGAAAGGTGGAGGCGCTGAAGTTTCCGCTAATTTCCACCACGGGCAGGGTTGTGATGTCACCAGTCAACTTCTTGCCATTCTTGCTCCATGTAAAAGTGAGTTCCTTGGGAGAAAATTCGCTGGCAAAGCAGGCAAAGGAAGCGGTCTTGTTGTGCTTTAGCTGGTCCTCAGTCGGGATCATTAGATAAAGAGCGGCGGACTTGATTACGACTGAAAAACAAACACAAGCACGTGTATAGATGTGTGCAGACACCGCCGAAACACGGACACAAGCACAAGCATATAAATGTGGAAGCAAAAAAACCGTAACGCTTGTACGGAAAGGAAACTCGATACGTCTCAGTTATGATGGCACGTGTGGTTTGGCTGCATTGCCCGACGTGGGACCCATTGGTAGATTCACACTCAAAAATGCTCAGTGCGAAATCAACACAGCGTGCATGCGCGCTTTAAAATGTTATGTCAAATTCTGTCCAAATGGGACTCAACGAAATGTGGTTTGGGCAGAACGGATCCTTAACATTTTAGTGCATAAAAACCGGACCGGTGGGGCCCTACAGTTGAGTCAGTGAAGATAATCACACCATTTCGTAAGTTACCTAAGTACTTTTGTGTCCTTTTTTTCGACCTAGATATGACACATTTCCTTTCCTTCTGAAGCACAGTAGCGCACTACGTGTGCTGAACAAGGGGTGGGGGGGAAACAGTATCCACACATCCAGGCCCGTATCTTTAACTTTCAATAACTCACTTAAAGCGGTTTCTTTTTCGTTCTTCTTTTTTCCCAGATGTTAGAATAGAAATGCTAAATCCAAAAATACAGTAAGAATTCCTCACATCTGTTATTGAGAGTTAGAAGCAGACAGAGTACAGCTGTGAGTAATGTAACGGACTGCTGAGTGCAGCTACAGAGAAGGCAAGCAATGAACGGGCTTCAGTGTGTATATATGTGCAATGGACAGGAGCATATTTCAGTGTGCTCATCGATTTATCTTTTTTTGGATTGATTTTCTGAGCGACTTTAATTTTCCTTTTCTTTGGTGGGCACCTGCAGTGGTAGTCAGAACACAAGGTTTACACACGGGCACGATGTTGTGAAAGTTAAACCGTAATCAAATCCATGTTGCCGAAACTTCAGAATCCATTATAAGGCCATGGCCAGTACAATGACTGGGTTGGGTTCAGCTAACACTTCACATTGACTCACCATTAAAAGGCAGTGTTAGTTTCCTAACAAATACAAGTTCAGTTTGGTGAGCTCAGCGATCAGTACACCAAGCTCGCCAAGTTGTATTTATGCACTTGCTTCTGTGAAGAAGCGCTTGCATTTATATGCAGGTCAAAGCTACGAACAAAAGTTAACTCAAGTATAGATTTAATGCACTGTACAGTCATTCTAGCTGTGTGGTCAGTTGGATGTTTTTAAAAAATTGTTATGGAAAGGTTAATAAAAAATAAATAAAAATACACATCATTAAACTTGTGGTGGATTGCTTGACATGCCCACATTGAAAAAGTGACCTAATTTCTAATTGATCATTAACGTATGTTTACTGTTTCATGCACATCCCTATTCAGCATGATTGCAATGTGTAGCAGCCGCCTGTGGCGGTTCGCGCAGTTGCAGTTCTCTAATGAAATATTCACCTGAAGCGTGGATCGGCTTTAAAAGTAGCCGATGCACAATGCGGTAAGATTAAAAATTCATTTGGTAGTCCTAAACTATGATTTTCTTTTAGGCAGCACTAATATATTATTATTACTATTAGTAGTAGTAGTAGTAGTATTAGTAGTAGAAGTATGTTTTACCCCCAACCACATCTGTATAATTAACATGATTCATATTTTTGTTGAATTCTTGTCTGCATTGCATCACCGTGGAAGCAGACTACAGTACATTTCTGTGGGAAGGGCACACTTTATCCCTGTATGATACTTATTTATATATAAGGCATACCCACAGAACCATACTTGCATGCACGCACACACACAAGCGCCCACACACACTTGCAAACACACACATACACACATTTTACGCACCTTATTAAAGTATTGTACATTACATATGGATTGACCTTACGCAGAATGCAGTAAGGTCAATCCATATGTTCTGACCTTATTGACTAATACATTTAAATTCCCATTTATCAGTTTAAATTCACAATATTATGAGACTAAAAACTGATGCAATATGTTACAATTAAGGCTCAGAATATATCTATATATATATATATATATATATATATATATATATATATATATATATATATTAAATTTTGTCATTTTTTTCACATTTAGTATTTTTCACAATGTTTTTAAAATTTTGGAAGAAATAGCACTCATATTACTTTTTATTATATACCGTCAATTGTGTATATGTTGTACGATAGCACGTGCATACACTGTAGTCGAGTGTGTGATTGGCTACATCCACCAATTTGTCCACTAAAACGTTATTTTACCTCCAGGATTTTTGCTTCGGAGAAAATACAACAATTTCAGTAATAAGCAATTTCAGTTCTCAAGCAACAGTGACATCCAACAACACCGGAAATAAAAGAAAACAAGAAAAAAAGAAAAAGAAAACAAGTACATGAGAAAAGGTCACCTACCTGGAGGTTTCTGGACTGTTGCTTCCTTGGTGGGAACACCCGGAACTGCTGCGGAACATTGGTAGGCCTTCTCATTGTTCCAGTCGGATTGTTTCACTTGCAGGTGGCTGACAGCGGTGAATTTATCGTTGTCCCGTACAGATGGATACTGAAGGAAGCGGCCCCCCAGATCACCTCCTCCGACCTGACTCCATGTGATGGTCAAATCGTCAGGCAAGAAATCTTTAGCCATGCAGGCCACTGTGACGTAGCCATTTACTGGAGTCCCACAACTAAGCAAAGGGAAGACACTTGGAGCTTGTTGAACACCTGAAGAAGAAGAAGAAGAAGAAGAAGAAGAAGAAGAAGAAGAAGACGAAATTTAAGAGCATAAAAAGCAAACCGCCTATTGGGCATTTACATTACAGACCGATATTGTTTCTTTTTTCTTTTCTTTTTTAGTTAAGGCAAAACAGGATATTCAACTGATGTTTTGGATATTCATTTAGACACATTGATATGTGTTAGTAGGCTACTAAAAAACGTTAAACACAGAGAATCCCCCATTTCTCTGTCATATACTGAACAGAGACACATTCTTTTTTGTTCATGGTCTTAAGACATTTTAGCCTACGCCTACTTCATTTCTGTTTGAAGTACATTCATAGACGTATTTTGTTATTGCTTTAACAGTTTGATTTGTGTATTTTTTTTTGCTTACAGGTAGTCCGATTGACCGTCATACATACATTCACAGTACTTAGACAATATAAATTCCACGCCTGTGTGTTGGAACTAAGACTATAAGAGAGTACTCTCAAGAAATAATCAGGTTTTGTGATTGTTAACGACAGCTTCTACCCACTCTACTGCTTCGTCCTAAAATAACTTCACGAAGATCGGCCGTGGTGGTTCGTTTTTCCCCCGCAAATGAATGCATTGTCGTAATGATGAGATGCAATTTAAACTAATCGTGAACACCCGAACACCAGCCTCCACAAATCCAAAGGCGACACAGGCCAACTGTACTGTACGCATAATTGTGTAATTCTGTCGAGGCTATATTCAAAGACTTGATCCTTAACGATTCCGCACTCTGTCCATAACATCTGTTATTAAACTTGTTTTAATATGAGAACAATTTTGCCTGTCTTACGTCAGAAACAGTGACATTTTACATTCATCAGAACCCAGTCTCTTTCTATACCAAGTTGCAACATTTACAAATTTGCTTACAAACACAGTTTCGAGTAGACAGTGATATTATGTTAAGGGCGAAATAAATGATAATACTTTCGCCACCACCCCTCCCTTTTCGAAAAACAAAATAGCCTAACAGCCTTCATTTTAAAACTCCACACATAATAAAATAAGATAGATTACACATTTTAAATTTCTGAAATATTGAAGAAATCGAATGAATGTAATTTAAGTATGCAGATACTTTACTCACGTACAATAAAATAAGCCTGTAGCCCTATGTCAAAATAATACTAAGACCAAACTGACATACACCGGCAATACATTTAGAGAAATCTGGCTAGACCTTTCTTTAGTCGACGTAAACGTACAGAGCTTTCGTCTAACAACACTGTTATTACCCACAAATACGCGGTAGTAATGTGACCAGTTGTCGTACGATGCAAGGACAAAATCGCTGTAAAAAATGAAAGCACCACATCTACCGAATAAAATTAAGATAGCAGGTTACAAGTATTTATATTGAATATAGTCTATTACACAATGCCTGATAGTTTACAAACATAAGTGCTGAACAGAAGCAATGATTTCGCCCAAATAAGTGCAGCCAGAAAAGTGTTCTCTTTATCTCAAAAATATAACGCGGACCAGTCACTCGGTACATTATAGATACATGTATAGTTTTAATCTTACCAGATGACACGGTGACGGCGGTCCCTTTCCCCCAGTAATCGAAAGCACCGTCGCAATGATACTATTCAACAGTTACTAAGTGAAAAAACGTGTCTAACATCTGCTTAGTCTCAGCTGGAGGCAGCATGTGTCCGTATACTTTACGCACTTTAATCCATAAGGAAATCTTGCTTTACGAAATAGTGTGTCTTCCACTGGAGACGGTCCACGTCTGAATGTTAATTCAAGTATATAAAGGAATTATACATTTGAAGAGCTGCCAGACGAACGTAACCTAACTCTGATCTGATTTGGATCCGTCCCCTCGAATTTACAAATCCTGCTGGCGCCATCATTGTTCAGTTAAGATCCCTACATAATTCGCTGTAATTAGTCAGATTTGATTAATCGGTTTGCCAATAGCTGAAGCTGCTTTATTAAAAAAAAGAAAAAAGAAAAGAAAAAATTAACTACATTCGGTTACTGCACACGGCAAAACACGGGTCGACAGTAATCGAACATAGTTCATTTTCTCATTTTGGATACATGCACATTGAGATCATTTTCGTGTATTTCTTTTTAATACAAAAGCAACTTAGCATATAGGCATGCCGATCAATCAAATCTGAATAGCATACACCGACAAATTAATTAAATAAATCTATCTTCAATGTCATTCCATCTTTTAACAATCGTAAACAATTATCCAGACATGTGGATTTACTTACATCGGCTATACTGACAATTCAGTTTTCAGGTCTTCATTAAATAACGACAGTTGTAGACTGTTACGTTATTGGATCCCTTGTAATTGATAAAACGTTTGGCTTACCTGAGGTAACTGTGACTTTTGTGCCTTTTCCCCAATAGTCGAAGTAGTCGTTGTCACGGTTACCAGTCTGGCTAATGTTCCATACAAAAACCGTGGCAAACGATGGTTTAAAGTCTTATTTAAAAAGTTAAGTTTTGCTTGGTTAAGGAAACATCTGCGGTATTGGGTAATTGCAAGAGAGTCGAACTGGCCATCGGCAGCCCAATAGTCTCGCTACCTAGTTCGGTGTTTATTAGATGGGCTATGCATATCTTAGATTTGCCTGTTTTGCCATGTAGCCTAGGGCCAGTGTTTTGCCTTGTATAGCAGCCTAACCGAATGTTGTTTTTCTTCTTCTGTAATTTTGGATTTTTTCTGTGTCATTTATTTGTGAAGATAAAAGCAACTAACATGCCGATTAATCAAATCTGAATATGCTGACAAAATCAAAATAGGCAACATAAACAAGCTGTCATGGTCTTTAATGGCATGCCATTTTTCCATCTAAAACAATTCTCCAGAGATGTGGATTTAGGTTACTCGGCAATTTATCTCAATCTCAGACATATTTCGATTCACTGTTCTCAGGTCTTCCTTAAATAAACGACAAGTTGTAGACTGTTACGTTATTTGATCCCTTTTAACTTACCTGAGGTAACTGTGACTTTTGTGCCTTTTCCCCAGTAGTCGAAGTCGGTGTTGTCACGGTTACCAGTCTGCCTAATGCCTCATACAAAAATCGTGGCAAACGATCATTCAACATTTCTTTTTTAATAATTAAGTTTTGCCTGGATAAAGAAATATCGCCTGCAGTACGGGGTAATTTCAAGAGTCGAACTGGCCATCGGCAGCCCAATAGTCTAGCTACCTGCCTAGTTCGGTGTGTATTAGGTAGGCAATGCATATCTTAGATTTAGGCTACACTAAGTTAGGCTAACTTCTGTTTTGCCATGTCGCCTAGAGCAGACCCGCGTTTTGCCTTGTAGGCGAGAGTAACCGAACGTAGTTTTTCCATCTTCTCTCATTTTGCGTCATTTATTTGTGAAGATAAAAGCAACTAACATGCCGATTAATCAAATCTGAATAGCATATGCCGACAAATTATAGGCTAAATAAATAAGGGAGAGCATTTCTTTAATGTCATTCCATTTTTGAACAATCGTAAACAATATTATCCAGACATGTGGATTTACTTACATCGGCTATACTGACTAAAGACTAAAGAAACCAATATAATATGCCGATAAATCTAAATAAAGGATGCAATGGCCTTTAATGCAATAAAATGTACATATAAAGCTATTATCATATAGTCTAAAGCTCTAGCATATTTTGATATGTCAGCATATTCAATATCTCAGTTCTTCGTTGGAAAATTAAATAGTTACGTTTAACGTAAAATTGAATCTTGATTAAATGAACTTACCTGAGGTAACAGTGACTTTCGTGCCTTTCCCCCAGTAGTCGAAGGGGTTGTCACAGTTAATAGTTTGGCCAATGCTTCATGCAAAAACTTGACAAACCATAAATTTCAGTCTTTTAAAGTTATTCTTGTATGCTTGGAAAGAGAGACTCCTGTATATATAATTTACCTGGCCGATTCACTAAGTAGGTCTCCGCTTAAAACCAAGCATTTGTTCTGATCAATCGTCGCAGCTATGTTTTACATTTGTATCTTTTTATGAAATCACGGATTTTTTCGCCCTTATCTCTCAATTTATAGCTTTATTGTTTACAATTACCTTCAAACGGTACGTAGCGGCTATTGATTGCTATTGGTAGGCTATCGCATTTAACAGGCGTAATAAAACATTTACATAAGTACATAAGCTAAGATAAAATGGATTAAAAAAAACAAACAAAAAAAAACAATAATGGTACCGTGACAAAATTAAATAGAAATACATACCAGATGATACCGTGACTTTGGTCCCCTGTCCCCAGTACTCAAAGTAGCTGTCACAGTGATCTCTCTCAATATTCCAGCCAAACAGAAACACTTCCTAAACCCTAAACCACATGCGAATACATTTCACGTTACATTTCGCACGTTCAATAATTCAGTCGTTCCTTTACGTTTTGAACACAATTTGCATTAAGAGTAAGAGTCTATGTTTTAGGGGGAGAAACGACCGCGAAGTTTGTCTCAAGGCAAAATGTTTATAATTGTGGTGGTGCAGTGACTTCCCTATAGTTGATTTCACGGCCAGAAATATTATTTTGTATCCGCTAATGGTTTGCATTGGACTCCCTGGGAGACGGGTGCGTGGGGGCTGGACCCAAAATGCACGACTCAGAAACAATAGTTAGATAAAGTCCCGTCAGGGCTTTATTCGGGACGAATCCCAGGAGCGTAGTCAAAACAAGCAAAGTCCATACACGTAGATCCAGCCAAACAAACAATAAACAAAAAAAAAGTGCCGAGGGAAGAGGCAAACTCGTAGTCGGTGGACGTGCAGGGAGGTCCGGTAGCAGGAGAGCTGTCAGCGGGGCAGATGTACAGGTGGACGGCAGGCAGGGTCGTAATCGAGGGCAATGCGGAAGTCGAAACCATAAAACAATCAGCGAGGCAAAGGTACAAAAACGGTAGGCGAGGACGTGGTCAAAAACAAAAGATGGTCAACGAAACAGAAATCAATAAACAATGGTCGGTAGGCAGGCTTGGATCTTAACGAGTAACAAATGACAGTAATGCTCTCAAGCGTTGCTTTGACGTACAAGAGGCAGACAATTTCGCAAAGAACAGAAGTGTGACTGGGCTATAAATGCAGGTGTAGACAATTAGTAAGAGAGCAGCAAGGGAATGGAAAACAGGTGCGATGGATGACAAGTTTAACAAGGTAATTAGTAATCGTTAGTAATAAACCTATCCTGCCCTAGCATTAGTAAATTAGTAAATGACATGCACGAGAAACGTAAGGTAACATGAACACATGATTAGTCTGTTAGTTTTACCCAATCCTGATCTAGCGTTAGTAGTTTTAGTAAATAGACAAATAGAAACAATTATGGAGTGAGTGACAGAGAGAGAGAGAAAGCCGGAACGCAAGGTTTGCGGAAAGTGTTCAATATAATGTACAGTCTCACATATACAGCCAGTCAACCACTGTATTATTTACTGCGCTATAAGCAGCTAATTTGGTCCTTGCGGGTATCCATATGTGTGTGTGTGTGTGTGTGTGTGTGTGTGTGTATGACTTCTGCGCATGTGAAAATAAAGTTCTCTCCCTGCCCCGCCATGTACGTTGTGGACGTCTAATGTTTGCTCCTTGTTTGGGGAAACATAGATAACCCAGAAGTATCAAACAACAATAAAGTTGGGGCTTTCCTGAGTTGTTATTCAAGGAATAATGTGCCAGCCGGCATAGGTAATTTATGTTTTAAGGATGACCTGTTTTTCTTTTCATGTAAATCTGTAAAGGTGAAGGCGTTGAACATAATGTACAGTCTCACATATACAGCCAGTCAGCCACTGTATTATTTACTGCGCTATAAGCAGCTAATTTGGTCCTTGCGGGTATCCATATGTGTGTGTGTGTGTGTGTGTGTGTGTGTGTGTGTGTATGTGTGTATGACTTCTGCGCATGTGCAAATAAAGTTCTCTCCCTGCCCCGCCAAGTACGTTGTGCTCCTGCAGTCTAACTCTACAAAAGTATATGAACATATCTAACACGTATGTAGCTAGACATCCGTGACATAAATATGAACAGTGCAACAGAAAGACATGTAAAAGTGTATCTTTAAACAACGACCAGTCTGCGTAACAATAAACATAAATCAAAACATAACACTAAACGAACTAAGACGATAACCACTCAACATAACAAGGTAAAATAATCGTAACGAAACATAACGAGACATGACAAGAAAATAAATCGTAACGAGAAACAAACTAAACAACATGACGAACCTAGACTAACATAATACATGATAAGACAATACGTGACCAAGACAAATGATAAAACATAAAACAAGGCAAGACAGACCTGAAACGTGACACCCTGGGACATACATTTCTATTTTACCTAATTATATAGACTAGCTACAACCTTCGTCTTCACCGGGAGCCCATCACATAACCCCAACGGTTCAACAGAGTTCCATCAGCGAATAAGCTTAATTTGTCTGGCCGTCCTTGTATGACTCCGAAGGTGTGCCTTGTTGTTACGTTCTCAGGCGTCCAGGGGTAGGAGGGAGTACGCAACAAAATTATAATGAAATAAAATGACCGGGAGGATATATTTGAGCGTTATGGGAGTGAAAAATGATCGAACAAACCCCCCGTCCACACACCAGGAACAGACGAGTAAAATATTACTATGGCAACCACATTAACGTATCGAGTGTGGGTGCTTCCACGGCCAGGGATATCAAGAAAGTAATTGTCTGTTGTCAATGTTAAAGCCCCAGCTTGACCCTCAACTTTTGATCTTTAATCAACATTTAGCCAAAAAATTTTTTTAAATGCAGGTTAAATAACAGGTTAAATAACTATGACACCATGAAGAAATGTTTAATTTTGTTTTCATTTTTTTAAATACTGCAGTATCTCCTAGAACCTTTTGGATGACATGGGTCCCATTATGTCAAGCCTAACTGATGCAACTACAGCATGTCGCAGTAAGAACATCATACCAACAGGCAAACATGGTGGTGGTAGTGTGAAGGTGTGGGGATGCTTTTACATTACATTACATTATTGGCATTTGGCAGACGTCGCTCTTATCCAGAGCGCCGTACAACAAAGTGCATACCCATAACCAGGGATAAGAGCGCTGAAAGACCCTAGAGGGAAGTACAATTTCAACTGCTACCTGTACAACAAAGATAAGGACGAGGGCCAATTTTTTTTTTTTTTTTTTGGAACAAAGAAACAAACAAACAGAGCAAAAGTGACCAAAGTTAATTATCCAAACACTGCTTACCTAGCCAACTAAAAATACCGATACACAAAGCAAGTCACAGAGACAACAATTAAGGTTCACAGGGAGGTAGGGAGAGATGGGGAGAGGTGCTGCTTGAAGAGGTGTGTCTTCAGCTTGCGCTTGAAGGTGGGGAGAGATACTACAGTTCTGACCTCAACGGGGAGTTCGTTCCACCACCGTGGAGCCAGAACAAACAGTAGTCGTGAGCGTGAGGTGGAGTTTCGGAGAGGGGGAGGTGCCAAGCGGCCTGTGGAGGCTGAACGAAGAGGTCTGGCAGGGGTGTAGGGTCTGATGATTTTTTGTAGATAAGCTGGGGAAGACCCTTTAACTGCTTGGAAGGCTAGCACCAATGTTTTGAATTTGATGCGAGCCATGACAGGCAGCCAGTGGAGGGAAGTAAGCAGGGGGGTGACGTGTGAGTATTTGGGAAGTTTGAAGACCAGACGAGCTGCTGCATTCTGGATGAGTTGGAGGGGTCTGATGGCGGACGCTGGGAGGCCAGCCAAGAGGGAATTGCAGTAGTCCAGGCGGGACAGACCCATCGCTTGGACCAGGAGCTGGGTCGAGTAGGGGGTGAGAAAGGGGCGGATTCTCCGTATGTTGTATAGGAAGAATCTGCAAGACTGGGTCACCGCCGCAATGTTCTCGGAATGGGACAGTCTGCTGTCCATCACCACGCCGAGGTTCCTTGCACTGGGTGACGGCGTGAGTGTGGTATCCCCGAGGGAAATGGAGAGATCCAGATGGGGAGAGGTATTAGCAGGGATGAATATCATTTCAGTCTTGCCTGGGTTGAGCTTTAGATGGTGGTTGTCCATCCAGCTCTGGATGTCCCTCAGGCAAGCAGAGATACGGGCTGAAACCTGCGTATCAGACGGCGGGAACGAGACGAAGAGTTGGGTATCGTCCGCGTAGCAGTGGTAGGATAGCCCATGTGCAGTGAGGCTTTTCTGCCGAGGGACCTGGATGACTTGGCATATTGAATGTTGGCTGATCATCTGTCCATGAGCTGCATCTGAAGCATGTTCGGTTTCTGCAGCCATTGGTCCAGAACACAAGAGCATCCTCATCTGAATGGCTGAAAAAAAAAAAAAAAACACATTAAAGTTTGGGAATGGCTTTGTCAAAGTCCTGACATGAACCAAATAGATATGCTGTGGCGGGACTTGAACCGGGCCAAAGCCTACCAGTTTATCTGAATTGTAGATGAAATGTGGGCTAAAATTCCTCCAGAGCAATTTTTAAAATTGATATCAAATAACAGGAAATGTGTGGTTGTGGTTATTGCTGCTAAAGGTGGTTCAAGTTTAAGGCGGCAATTACATATTTTCGCAGGGGTGATGTGGGTGTTTGATAGCTTTTACCATTAAATAAATAATTCACAAAAATGTGTTTTGAGTTTATCAATTTGTCTAATATCTTTGTCTAATATTACATTTTTGGTAACACTTTACTTGAACCCCTTGCCATAAGGCTGACATAACACTGTCATACACATGACTTAGCAACTGTCACAAGATGGCTTAACAAATGATTGGTGATGTCAAATTACATAAAACTTGTCATACTTATTTTTGTTTTATGACAGTAACATTTATGTCATAACATTTACTGATAAAACACAGCACGGTTAGTGGTAGTTAGTGTTGTAGGAATTTTAATGTATTTCTGTAAGAAAACACTCAGAGACAAAGACAGTAAAATAATTAAATCTTTACTATGCATAGGGTCCAAGTTACATGCAAAAACAAGGAGAAAGGTTCCAGGACCTTTGTCTGGATATATGTAGGTACAGAGCGCAACAAATGTATGCCCCTTCATTGGTATTCGTGCGTATTTCCAATAATCAATATTGAAGGACAATCCGCCCCTCTTCTCCTTGCAACAGATGTTTCTTAACTTTCTCCTCCCTTGAGGTATCTGTCCACGTGAATGTATGTTTTGGGAACATTCTGAAGGGCCCTCGCTTATCTTGTTTAAACTCCCTGTCTCCAGGGAGAGATACTCCCAGTCTCCAGGGAGAGATACTCCCCAGATCAACACTCTGTCGACGTAGAATGTTCATGATCTGCGAGAATTTCTTCTCAAATAAACAGATACCATGCTGTTCCATGCCTCGTGGTGCCTTGTGGCCTTCAAGGGCCGCAGGGCAGAGAAAGGAAAGAGACATCTCAACTCACACAGTTTACAGAAAATAGTTTCCATTAATACAAAGCAAGTTATACATACTTTAATAAGTGTGTATGCTCTGGATCACTTCCAGTATTGGCAATCAATAACAGTATAAGATATTAGTAAAGGATAAGCAATTAATAATATGATAAGCAACTAATAATTATATAATCACATGAATATAATTTCAACAACAGTTAGTGCTAATGAAGAAGAAGAATTAACAGCAAGAACCAGCAAAAATCCATCCAGTGTATGAGTCTGAGAGTGAATGAAGTGTTGAATTCATTATATACATCACATATTTCAAAATCCTACAAAAAGATGCATTATTTTTAGCCTAATATGTATTACCAGTGGAGTATTCTGCTAGGCACTCTTCAAAGAACTGTCCTTGGTCCTGAAGTCTCTGAAGAAGTTGAGTAAGTCTATTTGATGGTTTGGGCATCCGATTTCTGAAAAAAACCTGTTTAAATTTAAGATTTAAGATTTAATGGCATTACTTTGAAACTGAACGCTTTCCTTGCTCCACATAGATCCATGTGGACAAAAATATACAGGACACAGCATGTCTCCAAACAAATGATAATTTACAATAATATGCATGCAACAGTTGGTAAGAAATGATTGATCATAATGCTATTCCATATTGAAATTTTCAAAATCTTTTCTGTCAGACACCAGAACACTGAGACTACAGGAGTTAATATCAAAGTCTTTATTAACTCAAGAGCAGATCAGAGAGGCAAGGGTTGAAAACCGGCAAACAGTTGTTGTGCAGATAAGGCAGTTCGTAATTGAGAGTTCAGGCAATGGTCGGTTATCCAGGTGAACAGAAACAACAGAGATAATCCGAAGAGTGGTCGTGGTCACAGGCGAAGGGTGGAAAACAAACGGCAGTCCAAAGAGAAACAAAATCCAAAATCAAAATCGGAAAAACCAAGTCTGAAAGCTAGGGGTCAGAACAGAACAGACGGGAAATCTAAAAAGCAGTAGTCGAAAACAAAATGGGTCAAACGAAACAGAAATAAACACTGGAGAGTAGGGCTAACGCACATGACAATCAGGCAACAAGTAAGACAAACAGAGAGTTTATATACAGAGCTAACAATAGGGAATAACAAACAGGTGTGCAAAACAATCAGGAAGTGGCAAAGGTGAAACGAATGACAGAGAATGGAATGAACTGACAGACTACGCTGTGCACAGAGGGTAAGATAAATGAAAACGCTGATGACTTAGACAAAACAGAAACAGAAAACACAGAACCTGACACTGAATATGGGCCAAAAGGAGCCTGTGACAAGTGTTCCCTCTTCCCACAGGAATTCCCCTGGAACAACCTTCAGATTCAACTATAGATATACAGGAGGATTGTCTCCTGCTTAATCTAATCAACTGTACGTCGCTCTGGATAAGAGTGTCTGCCAAATGCCAATAATGTAATGTAATGTTATGTACAGCTGTGTTAAAATTCATGGCATAAATCTATGGATGTCATTAAATGTCTTACAGCTGAATAAAGAAAAAACAAAAAACAGTGATCCTAATTACATTATCGCAATTTGGCCGACGCTCTTATCCAGAGCGATGTACAGTTGATTAGACTAAGCAGGAGACAATCCTCCCCTGGAGCAATGCAGGGTTAAGGGCCTTGCTCAAGGGCCCAACAGCTGTGCGGATCTTATTGAGGCTACACCGGGATTCAAACCACCAACCTTGCGTGTCCCAGTCATTTACCTTAACCACGATGCTACAGGCCCCCCCATTATTGTTTGGGTAATGGCCCAGAGAGATAGATGGTCCGCACACCTACCGTCACATGCACTAAGGACAAAGTTAAAAACCTTGGTGACTCATTACTGACTCATTATTTTCATTATTGACGCAACGCCCACATTGCAGTCCCATCCATTATTATAAAGTTTGACCAGTTCTCTCTCAGGTGGATACTGAAGAGCTAACGCATGCTTTCATCATTAGCAGGCTTGATTATTGTAAAGCTCTGCTGTCTGGTCTACAGAAAAAAGTCAGTTACAGCTTGTACAGAACACAGCAGCTTGTGTCCTGACAAACACCAGATGAAGAGTTTGTATCACAGCCTTAAATCCCTACATTGGTTGCCGGTTAGATATAGAATCAATTTTAAGATTCTTTAAAGCATGACATGGCAATGCACCTGCCTACTTATCTGATATGCTTTCTGATATGCTAAATATTTGAAATCATGCTTCTCTGAACAATCTTAACTGAACGTTTCTTTGTATAAGTAATGGTGAATATTTGGCTAAAGTTATACTGTATCCAAAACATTTTCTAGAGTTTACTTCTCTGATGTCAAGTCAGGACAGATAGCAGTACGGCTTTGCCAAAGGCTGGGGAAATTTGTATCAAGTATACAATGAACTGCACCCTTAAAATAGCCCTCACACTGGAGTCAGACCAGCACTGACAGGAAACACCTGTATGCCATGGTACACTGAGCTGAGTTGTCAGTTTCCTACATATTATAGCTTTGTTGCATAACTGATGCCTTAAAATATCCCATTGCCCCTGAACATGGTAAATGGTTGGCATTTATATAGCGCCTTTATCCAAAGCGCTGTACAATTGATGCTTCTCATTCACCCATTCATACGCACACTCACACTCACACACCGACGGCAATTGGCTGCCATGCAAGGCACCGACCAGCTCGTCAGGAGCATTTGGGGGTTAGGTGTCTTGCTCAGGGACACTTCGACACAGCCCGGGTGGGGGATCGAACCGGCAACCCTCCGACTGCCAGACGACTGCTCTTACTGCCTGAGCCATGTCGCCCCCCCATTGAACATTGAAATAATTAGTTATAATTATTTGTACAAGAATGGATTTCACAAAAGAACCATTTAGCACACATTCAAACTGGAGTTTAAACATATGTTGGAATTACTGGGAATGATACAAATACATTTTGAATGCATAATCCACACTCAAACCATTATTAGGCTCCAGTTGCTTATTTACAAATGACCATTTTAAACCATCGTCTCCTCATTGACTGGTTTATTTATGATTCAGGCCTGGTCTTTCCCAGTTTTCCCATTGGGATAAATGGGATAAAACGCATTGCTTACCATGCTGTTAAACTTTGATCGATAAATAGAATGCCTGAATCCGAAGATGAGTACTGCTGATGAGTGTTTCTGGGATCTGTGATGAATAAAGATGATTCAAAATACAGATTAACTTGACCAATGTAATGTAATATAAATTACTAAAAACATATTCATAACAAAGTGTTATTTCATGGTGTTAAACAACGTACACTCACTGCAGTATACACTCAGTGAGCACTTTATTAGGCATTTATTAGACTCGTTTTTTAGACTTCTACTGCTGTAGCCTATCCACTTAAGAGTTATGGTGTGTTTTGTGTTCAGAGATGCTCTTCTTTTAAAAAAATAAAATGGATTTCTTATTTTAACCTTTTTCTCCCAATTTGGTAGGAAATTGTACCCCATCTAATCCAATTAGAGTTGGTATTAGATACACCGCCCACACCCCGTCCCTCAGCGGCCCGAAGGAGAGCCACATGCCTTCTTCAAGTCGTCTCGTCTCATGCTCGTGACCGTGATTCCGAGGCGCCCAAAGCGGTCCCCCAAGTCCGCTGCATCTTAGCCTGTTGCGCCACCGCGGCTCAGAGATGCCCTTCTGCACACCACCGTTGTAATGTGCGGTTATTTGCGTTACTGTCACCTTCCTGTCAGCCTTGACCTGTCTGGCCCTTCTCCCCTGATGTCTCTCATTAACAAGGTTTCTGTCTGCAGAACTGCTGCTCACTGGGTTTTCTGTTTTGTTTTTGCACCATTCTTTGCAAACTCTAGAGGCTAGTGTGGGTGAAAATCCCAGGAGATCAGCCGTTTCTGAGATACGCAAACCACCCTGCCACCAACAATCATTCCACGGTCAAAGTCACTTTAGATCAAATTTTTTTCCCCCATTCTGATGGTTGATGCGAACATTATCTGAAGCTCCTCACCCGTATCTACATGACTCTATGCATTACACTGCTGCCGCACAATTGGCTGAGTAGATAATCGCATGAATAAGTAGGTGTAATAAAGTTTAAAGGCTCCTAACAAAGTGCTCGGTGAGTGTAAATGGTTGGCATTTATATAGCGCCTTTATCCAAAGCGCTATACAATTGATGCTTCTCATTCACCCAGTCATACACCAACGGCAAATGGCTGCCATGCAAGGGACCGACCAGCTCATCAGGAGCATTTGGGGGTTAGGTGTCTTGCTAAGGGACACTTTGACACAGCCCGGGCGGGGGATCAAACCGGTAACCCTCCGACTGCCAGACGACTGCTCTTACTGCCTGAGCCATGTCGCCCCACAGTGGATGCACTACCGTCAGCTACGCTACCCTCTCAAGTCAATACAAAATAGGAAGCATCCGCGTTCACTTACTTAGTCTATTAAATAACTACATTAAGTGCGCTTATTGTTCGAGAGTAAGTGTTGAAGTTTGATCAAAACGCTTTTATTAAAAGTATGAATGTTTAGAATGACATTGAGAATCATGTGCAAAAATACCCTCTCTCTAAATGTTTCTATGTATCTACAGTGCATCGGGAAAGTATTCACAGCGCTTCACTTTTCCCACATTTTGTTATGTTACAGCCTTATTCCAAAATGGAATAAATTCATTTTTTTCCTCAAAATTCTACATACAACACCCCATAATGACAACATGAAAGAAGTTTTTTTTGAAATTTTTGCAAATGTATTAAAAATAAAAAACCAAGAAATCACATGTACATAAGTATTCACAGCCTTTGCTCAATACTTCGTTGATGCACCTTTGGCAGCAATTACAGCCTCAAGTCTTTTTGAATATGATGCCACAAGCTTGGCACACATATCTTTGGGCAGTTTTGCCCATTCTTCTTTGCAGCACCTCTCAAGCTCCATCAGGTTGGATGGGGAGTGTCGGTGCACAGCCATTTTCAGATCTCTCCAGAGATGTTCAATCAGATTCAAGTCTGGGCTCTAGCTGGGCCACTCAAGGACATTCACAAAGTTGTCCGGAAGCCACTCCATTGATATCTTGGCTGTGTGCTTAGGGTCGTTGTCCTGCTGAAAGATGAACCGTCGCCCCAATCTGAGGTCAAGAGCGCTCTGGAGCAGGTTTTGTTCCAAGATGTCCCTGTACATTGCTGCATTCATCTTTCCCTCAATCCTGACTAGTCTCCCAGTTCCTGCCGCTGAAAAACATCCCCACAGCATGATGCTGCCACCACCATGCTTCACTGTAGGGATGGTATTGGCCAGGTGATGAGCGGTGCCTGGTTTCCTCCAAACATGACGCCTGGCATTCACGCCAAAGAGTTCAATCTTCAGACCAGAGAATTTTGTTTCAGATTTATTTTATTTGACCTTTATTTATACAGGGAAGTCCCTTGAGAGCAAGCTCTCATTTTCAAGGGTGCCCTGTTTACAAAAAACATATATAAAAGATACAGGTTGCAACAGACAAGATAAGAGCAGACAAAAAACAAGCTATAAAAAACAGATAATAATTGGTAAGACACTAAAAATCTGGTAAAACACGAGCAGTTCTCAGTCATGGTACCCACGAGGGGCACTCTAAAAGAGTCTAGAGAAACAAATTGATCCAATTTTAGAGTGTCCTGGAGCCTATTCCACTTGTCCGGAGCATAGTGCGAAAAAGCAGTCTTTCCATATTCCGTCCTCACGCGCGGAATGAGCAATCTGATGTGTGACTGCGAGCGTGTTCGGCAACTCATGGAGTTATGAATGAGGAGCGAGGATAAATACGATGGAAGTTTACCAATTAGAGCTTTATAGATGAATAGAAGAGAATGTAGCTCTCTTCGTGCAGTTAGGGATGACCAACCCAATTTTTTATACAAAACACATCGGTGAGTAAGAAAACCATCACCCGTTACAAAGCGCAGGGCACTATGATACACAGCATCAAGCAGCTTCAAAATGGCAGGAGAAGCATGCATATACACAATGTCACCATAATAAAAGACAGACTGCTTTCTCCCAGACAAGTAGTTAGAGAACCAACTAAGAGAAAGGTCATCCAGGCCAATGGAAGCTAACATACTTAACAAAATACCATGATCAACAGTGTCGAAGGCCTTAGAGAGGTCGACAAAGAGGGCAGCACAATGTTGGCGATTATCAAGACCATTCACAATATCATTAATGACGAGGGAAGTGGCAGTAACAGTGCTATGACCGGGTCTGAATCCTGATTGGTGTGAGTGTAGTGTATGCGTCTAAAAAAGCCCGCAGCTGTTCAATTGCCAGGGTTTCTAAAACCTTAGCTAGGCAGCACAGTCTAGAGATGGGACGATAATTGTTTAGGTCACTGGTGTCACCCCCTTTGAACAGGGGCACGACCTGTGCGGACTTCCAGACCGATGGGATTTCACCGGAGATAAAAGTTAGGTTAAAAATGTGAGCAAGCGGGGAGGCGACCAGGTGAGCACTGAGACGCAAAAGATATGGGGCTATGTCATCCTCACCCATAGACTTTTTAATATTCAGATGGGAGAGTGCCATGAAGACTTCATAGTCACTAACCGGACTAAAAGAGAATCTATTAGCAAGAGGGGAGGGGATCGAAAGGTTTTCGGCCAATGACGGGTCATGGACGTGTCCCGGCGAGACCATATTGGCTGATAGCCTATCAAATAGAAGGCCAGAAGCTACAAAATGTTGGTTAAATGCGTCGCACATTTTTGATTTGTCTGAAATGACATTATTCTCATAGCTAATTTGAGGTGGGAGAGTAGAGGTGGATCCAGATTTAAGTGATTTTACAGTTTTCCAAAAACTAGCTGAGTTTCCTTGGGCATTTGCAAATGAAGATAAATAGAAATCAGATTTGGCTTTCCTGACTATACTAGTACTTTTATTCCGCATTTTCCTGAAATGTAACCAGTCTGTCGGATTACCAGTAGATCTGGCAGTAGTCCAGGCGGAGTCTCTGAGTTGAAGGGTTTCGATGACTTCCTCAGAGATCCAGGGACTAGAGCGATTTTTTACTCTGAGATTTTTATAAGGAGCATGCGTATTAGTGATGGAGTTAAAAATATGGGAGAAGTGGTCAGAAGCTAACTGGGAATCAGGGATTAAGCATAATCTATCTAAATCAGAGTGGGATAAATCGTGTAAGAAGCCTTGTTCTATAAAATCTTTAAAATTACGCTTTGTGATGAGGTGACCATTGGATTTATTAGCTTTGACTAATCTGACACAAGCTATAGGGCAGTGGTCACTAATGCCTGGTGCAAACACCCCGCACTGAGGATATTTAAATGGCCTATTAGTTAATATAATATCAATTAGGGTGGCTCTAGATGGAGATTTGGCATTTGGTCTTGTGGGGTGTAAAATAAGTTGAGATAGATCTAAATCTAAGCAGAGCTGTTTAAGACTAGTAGAGCTATCAGAGAGCCAGTCCAGGTTTAAATCGCCCAGCACCACCAATTCGGAAGAGGCATACATAGATAACACCTTCCCCAACTCCTCTAATGCTGATGTTGGCGCAGAGGGTGGGCGATAAACACCAGCAACCACAATATGGACGTCACCACCCAGAAAAACATCTCAAACTAAACACAGCTAGGTGTTCCCTGACAAATATAGCCACTCCGCCTCCTTTAGCTCTCCTATCAGATCTAAACAAATTAAAACCAGCAATAGAAACATCCGAGTTGGAAATTTTCCCAGACAACCAAGACTCGGTAATAACAAGTATGTCGGGGGCGGCATCGACAATCATACAGTTAATGAAATCCATCTTGGGCAGCAAACTCCTTGAATTTAGGTGCAGAAGCTTCAAACCATTTATGGCCCGCAGGTCCTGCAATGATCCCAAATCATTAGATCCCAGAGTAGCAGAAGGAGCAGAGCCGGGCAAGGCAATACCAGTAGACACAACCACCAGGTTTCCCTGCACAGCTCTGCTTGGCCTGGAAGCACGACGAGGAAGACGAACTGGGAGGGGGCTGATAGTGGGGATGACACACAAAGCCGCGGTATCCTTACCAGACCATTCAGGAAGCCAGCTGTTGCTCCGCAACTCAGTTGCTGGACTCGAGGCAATCGTTGTTGACACTAGTCCGCTGCCGCTCCGAAGCCCAACTGCGCCGTAGGGAAGCGCAGGCCGCCCTGCTACGGATCCGGGCTGAAGACGAGCCACCACGGCAGCAGGAGCAAAATCCTCCCGGAATGAACCAACGCCAGAATAGGCCGACAGTCGGGCGATCACCTCAACAGCCCCGCCGCAACATACCGGAAGAGACTGCAAATCAGCCAGCAGACCTCCACCGAAGCAGGCCAGCAACCAAGTCACCAGGCCAATCACCGCCAGTGCGGGACCGCCACGGGCCGCCGAAGAAAGCAGCGCAGGTGGAGGAAAGTCCAAGCTAGCTGCCAGGCTAGCTGGGCTAGCTGGGCCAGGGTTTAGCTCAACGTCACCGGCCAAGAGGAGTATCAGCGTCAGCCCAATGAATCCAACAGAAGAGCTCGACGTAGGGACCCCATCCTTACTAGATGATGATGGGGCTCTGGCACGGCCAATATCCAGGATCCCGGAGAACAGCAGATGTTGGCTACCTGCAGTCGGGAAGTAGCTTCCCTCCCCATCGTCAGACAAGTAGTGACAGCGTGACGAGCAAGCGATCAGGCAAAAGATTAAAACAATGACAATCACGCATCTTTGTGGAAAAGTTAAAATAGGAGGCAATCCACAATTGAAACGTTTAAAAGTAGGGCGGTTAAAACGTTTAAAACGTTTAAAAGTTTGACTTGCTTGAGCAGTGGACGCTGCGGTCGCCATCTTGATTACCCACACTGCCATGATCTCATGATACTCATGGTCTGAGAGTCCTTCAGGTGCCTTTTGGCAAACTCCAGGCAGGCTGCCATGTGCCTTTTACTAAGGAGTGGCTTCCGTCTGGCCACTCTACCATGCAGACCTGATTGGTGGATTGCTGCAGAGATGGTTGTCCTTCTGGAAGGTTCTCCTCTCTCCACAGAGGAACGCTGGAGCTCTGACAGAGTGACCATCACCTCCCTGACCAAGGCCCTTCTCCCCGATTGCTCAGTTTAGACGGGCGGCCAGCTCTAGGAAGAGTCCTGGTGGTTCCGAACTTCTTACATTTACGGATGATGGAGGCCACTGTGCTCATTGGGACCTTCAAAGCAGCAGAAATTTTTCTGTACCCTTCCCCAGATTTGTGCCTCGAGGCAATCCTGTCTCGGAGGTCTACAGACAATTCCTTTGACTTGCTTGGTTTGTGCTCCGACATGCACTGTCAACTGTGGGACCTTATATACAGTGGTGTGAAAAAGTGTTTGCCCCCTTCCTGATTTCTTATTTTTTTGCATGTTTGTCAAACTTAAATGTTTCAGATCATCAAACAAATTTAAATATTAGTCAAAGACAACACAAGTAAACACAAAATGCAGTTTTTAAATGAAGGTTTTTATTATTAAGGGAGAAAAAAAAATCCAAACCTACATGAAAAAGTGATTGCCCCCTAAACCTAAAAACTGGTTGGGCCACCCTTAGCAGCAACAACTGCAATCAAGCGTTTGCGATAACTTGCAATGAGTCTCTTACAGCGCTGTGGAGGAATTTTGGCCCACTCATCTTTGCAGAATTGTTGTAATTCAGCCACATTGGAGGGTTTTCGAGCATGAACTGCCTTTTTAAGGTCATGCCACAGCATCTCAATAGGATTCAGGTCAGGACTTTGACTAGGCCACTCCAAAGTCTTCATTTTGTTTTTCTTCAGCCATTCAGAGGTAGACTTGCGGGTGTGTTTTGGATCATTGTCCTGCTGCAGAACCCAAGTTCGTTTCAGCTTGAGGTCACGAACAGATGGCCGGACATTCTCCTTCAGGATTTTTTGGTAGATAGCAGAATGGTTCCATTTATCACAGCAAGTCTTCCAGGTCCTGAAGCAGCAAAACAGCCCCAGACCATCACACTACCACTACCATATTTTACTGTTGGTATGATGTTCTTTTTCTGAAATGCAGTGTTACTTTTACGCCAGATGTAATGGGACACACACCTTCCAAAAAGTTCAACTTTTGTCTCGTCAGACCACAGAGTATTTTCCCAAAAGTCTTGGGGAACATCAAGATGTTTTCTGGCAAAATTGAGACAAGCCTTAATGTTTTTTTGCTCAGCAGTGGTTTTCGTCTTGGAACTCTGCCATGCAGGCCATTTTTGCCCAGTCTCTTTCTTATGGTGGAGTCATGAACATTGACCTTAACTGAGGCAAGTGAGGCCTGCAGTTCTTTGGATTTTGGTCGGCCGGCCACTCCTGGGAAAGTTCACCACTGTTCCATGTTTTCACCATTTGTGGATAATGGCTCTCACTGTGGTTCGCTGGAGTCCCAAAGCCTTAGAAATGGCTTTATAACCTTTTCCAGACTGATAGATCTCAATTACTGCCTTTCTCATTTGTTCCTGAATTTCTTTAGATCTCGGCATGATGTCTAGCTTTGGTCGACTTCACTTTGTCAGGCAGGTCCTATTTAAGTGATTTCTTGATTGAGAACAGGTGTGGCAGTAATCAGGCCTGGGTGTGGCTAGAGAAATTGAACTCAGGTTTGATAAACCACACTTAAGTTATGTTTTAACAGGGGGGGCAATCACTTTTTCACACAGGGCCATGGATTTTTTTTCTCCCTTAATAATAATAACCTTCATTTAAAAACTGCATTTTGTGTTTACTTGTGTTGTCTTTGACTAATATTTAAATTTGTTTGATGATCTGAAACATTTAAGTGTGACAAACATGCAAAAAAATAAGAAATCAGTGATTTTCACACCACTGTAGACAGGTGTGTGCCTTTCCAAATCATGTCCAATCAACTGAATTTACCACAGGTGGACTCCAATTAAGCTGTAGAAACATCTCAAGGTTGATCAGTGGAAACAGGATGCACCTGAGCTCAATTTTGAGCTTCATGGCAAAGGCTGTGAATACTTATGTACATGTGATTTCTTAGTTTTTTATTTTGAATAAATTAGCAAAAATTTCAAAAAAACTTCTTTCATGTTGTCATTATGGGGTGTTGTGTATAGAATTTTGAGGGAAAAAATGAATTTATTCCATTTTGGAAAAAGGCTGTAACATAACAAAATGTGGTAAAAGTGAAGCGCTGTGAATACTTTCCGGATGCACTGTATATACTGTATTGTAAATGCTGTTTAGTACTACAATGGTGTCATAATGTTTAAAGGATCATTTTAGTGCTGTTAAAATGAATAGTCAGCATGAGTGATTAAAACTGTGTGTCTGTTCAAACATATTGTGCTGCACAAAGTACAAGTACATTTAATTAAAGTACAAAGTAAATTTAATCAGGTGTTTAAAGGGCCATGACGCAAGATACCAAATGTCCTGGTTTCTGATTGCGGGCCCTAGCAGTGTGCGTCTTGGCTGGGAACAGCGACAGAAATATTTCCTCAACATAACGCATTCAGCTAAACTTAACCCCTTAAGTATTTGCCCTTTTCTTGACCCATGTGAGAAAATGAAATACCCCAAATAAAATGGTTATTATTCTTGAATCCTTTTGACCACAGGCATAATTCCTGATACAGGTCTCTTCTGAAAACTCTTTGGGCGTTGTTTTCCAATGACTCTAAATATTACTGAAATGAAGTTACAGAAGCTGACACACAATGAAAGTGGAAGCTTTTTTTTTCTCTCACTGAAAAGATTTGTTTAACAGTATGAAGCCTTTGTGAGGGTGGTAAAACAAAACAGATAACATAGTAACTAAAGATAACAATAATTGAAAACATTTTTTTTTAACTTTAAAAAAGTGTGGAAAAAGTGAATTGTGTAGACATTTGGATATGCAGAAAAACAGATGGATGGACAGAAAAACAGATGGATGAACAGAAAAACAGATGGATGGACAGGCGGATGAACAGAAAAACAGACGGATGGACAGAAAAACATACGGATGAACAGAAAAACAGACGGATGGACAGGCGGATGAACAGAAAAACAGACGGATGGACAGGCAGATGAACAGAAAAACAGACGGATGGACAGGTGGATGAACAAAAAAAAAAAAAAAAAAAAAAAAAAAAAAAAAAAAAATTGCTCTTATGATGACGACTATATGTTTAGAACAGCAGTCCAGGTGTATTTTTCTAGTTCTGGATGTGATGCTTTGACTTGTGGTAGAACCTATGCACTTGTAAGTCGCTTTGGATTAAAAGCGTCTGCCAAATGACTAAAATGTAAATGTAAATGAACAGAAAGGATTGTTGACGGAAGCCTTGCCAGGATAGTATGGAAAAGGGAGAGAAGAAAAAAATTTAATAAAAGGATAACATGATGAATATGAATAATAGGGTTATAATGTTGGGGAGGGTGGGGTTGGGGGGGATTAGTCAACAGGCAAATTAAATGATTTTATGAAAGGACCCCAAATGTTTGCAAAGTGTGAGCTTTGGTGCTGATGTGAGATTATTTCCATGGATATGTGTTCTTTGAGAAGATTTAGCCATTGTGTTATGTTTATTGTGTGTCTTGTTTTCCAGTTTAAGAGGATGGTTTTCTTGACGATAGCTAGGGCAATGAGTATAGGTTTGGTATTTTGATTTGGTGGGTTGATTGTTGAGAGGTCTCCTAGTTGACAGAGGGATGGACAGAGTGGAATGCTACAGCTCATAATGAGAGATATTTGGTCTGCGACTTGTTTCCAGAAATGGTGAGTTTAAATTTTAAAACAGATATTAATTGAAAGAACTGAAGATATTGCTCCTTCCCAATATTGTTCTTATGAACCAAATCCTGGAAGGTGGTGAACGTGCTATCCTGAAAGATGTGTTGAAGATGTGTGATACCTTTTTATTTACATGTGGTGACGGAAAGTGATGTTTTGTCAGGATTGTGCCATATTGGAGTGTATTTGCACAGGGTCATTGTGAATTTAAAGATTTTGTTAATTTTCCTGTCAGAGTTGTTGAAATGGCAGTGTTTTTGAAGCAGTTGTTGGAAATTTCTTTACATTCTGATTGTTCTATCCATGGGCAATCCTGTTGGTTTGGATGAATCCAGTTTCTGATGTATTGTAGCTGGTTTGCCAAATATAAGTGATAAAAGTTTGGGGCTTCCAGTTTTGAGTTTCTGCATGGAATGCTACATCTCAGGACTCCCCCCTCACCTCCACTAGCAATATGAAATATCTGGGGATAAATATTTCAACCAAGCTGTCAGAGTTGTTCTTCCTTAATTTCATTCCGTTAATAAATACATTTGAAGATGATTTAATTCCTAGCATAGCAACTGTAAAAATGACCATACTACCTTTTTAGAACGCCCCGGATCAAACTTTCTACCTTACTGTTTATCCATGATACAATGAACACAATATGGGGCGACATGGCTCAGGCAGTAAGGGCAGTCGTCTGGCAGTCGGAGGGTTGCCGGTTTGATCCCCCGCCCGGTCTTTGTCGAAGTGACCCTGAGCAAGACACCTAACCCCTAAACGAGCTGGTCGGCGCCTTGCATGGCAGCCAATCACTGTTGGTGTGTGAGTGTATGTATGAATGGGTGACTGAGAAGCATTAATTGTACAGCACTTTTGATAAAGGCGCTATATAAAGCCAACCATTTACAATATTCACTTGTTTTACCTAAATGTTTTTGCTTGTTTTGGCCTAAATTGTTTGTATATTGTCTACGTTCTTCTATGTCTTGCTGTGTATAATGCACAATCTGTGTTATTTGTTATATTGTAAGCCATTTTGGCCAAGACTCCCTTAAATAATAATACAAATTAAATTTTTTTAAAAAGTTTGCGCATTTTTAGAATGAGAAACTATTATGCATTTGGACCCTTGTTGTGAAAAGGACACTGACATTATTAAATTATTAAAAATTTTCATTATAGTTTATGAATCAGATATTTGATCAGTGTGTTTACTCCTCTTTTATTACATGTACTATTTTTACATTGTGCTCCAAAATAAATACTCTATATCTTCATTTGCCGATTTGCTTATTCCTCACACTTATTTCCAGAAAAGCTATCATAATTTTACATGCAATGTTCAGGAAACACCTGCCATTTATAGTGTTTCTCGTTGTGTCTTGGCCTTCCTAATTTATTGCATATTGCCTATTTTATAACGGAAACAGAAATAAACTGCTTGTTTTATTAATAGCCTGCTGGGTCTGGTGAAAAGTCTAATCGACATTTCACAGACATTCCAAAAATGAACAGTCTGAAGTGGAACAGAAGGAGGCAAGTGACAAGATTTATGTTCACTAGTAAATCATGAGCGTCTGTTTGACATGCACCGCTGGCCTATGGGGTGCCCTGCTGGGGCACCATTTTAACCATTAATTTAGGTTCCACCACAACTGCTTTTCACGCATGTTGAGTGATGAAATGTGGGCTTCATTTCACAGGTCATTTACTCAAAGCTGATACATGTTCTGTCCTGGTTAGATCTGTTTCCCTCTGCATTCTGTCCTGGCTAGGTCTGTATCTGTCAGTACTGCACATTCTGTCCTGATTAGGACTGTATATGTCTGTACTTTCTGTCCTGATTACATCCCTATATCTCTCTATATTCTGTCCTGGTTAGGTCTGTATATGTCTGTACATTCTGTCCTGTTAAGATCTGTTTCTCTGTGCATTCTGTCCTGGTTAGGACTGTATATCTTTCAACATTCTGTCCTAGTTAGGTCTGTATCTATTCTGTCTTGCTGTGGAGGGAGGGAGGTTTTTGTAATGAGATGTATCACTGTGACGCCCCGCTATAGTACACAGTGTTTAACACCTGTACAAAAACCACCCCTGGGCTGCAAATGTCTAATTGTGTTCACTCATATTTTAGATTTTCTAATACTGTTCATGAATAAATTCTAAATGTATATCTGAGCAAGAATTAGTATTTTGATAGATGATTTACTATTTAACATTACTATATACTATTTAACACTCTGTTGCTAGAACTGTGCAAGTTTTTCACCTTCAAACTATGTGCACATTTTCAACAAGTGTATTTTACATACCCCCGCTCTTTTCATTGTCATGTCATTCAGTCTCCAGGTGCAATTCAAAAGAAAATGTGTTTCAAAGAATATTTTCAGAAAAAAGAAAAATAGCTTTTCCATTGCACACATTCCACCCAAAGTACTTGCTGAAATCCTCTATACATTATGTCACCTGTTGTGCTGTGGCACTGTACCTGCTGGTAAACACTGGAATAGTGATTGTTCTGTGGAATTAACACTTGGACCATCAGAGTGGCAGTTCAGCCAGCATGTCATGATCATTTTGTGGGGGTTTTTGCCATGATGGCTATAATGTGCAATGATATAATTTGGGCATGTCTTTATACAATCTCTCTGAAGATAGATATAACTATTTAATTGGTATGCCAATTTCAAATCATTATTTTTATGGGCCAAATAGTAGTTTTTCAGATTTTCAGTTTATCAATTTAATTGATGAATAGTAGACAACAATCGATTAAAATAACTCCACAAAATGTGTATCCCTAGTCAGTATGTCTCTGTACATTCTGCCCAGGTTAGGTTTGTATATGTCTGTACATTCTGCCCAGATTAGGTCTGTATATGTCTGTACATTCTGCCCAGATTAGGTCTGTATATGTCTGTACATTCTGCCCAGGTTCGGTCTGTATATGTCTGTACATTCTGCCCAGGTTAGGTCTGTATATGTCTATACATTCTGCTCCGGTTTGGTCTGTATATATCTGTACATTCGGTCCTGGTTAGGTCTGTATCTATTCTGTCATGCTGTGGAGGGAGGGAGGTTTTTGTAATGAGACGTATCACTGTGACCCCCAGCTACTGCTATAGTACACAGTGTTTAACACCTGTACAAAAACCACCCCTGGGCTGCAAATGTCTAATTGTGCTCACACTATATTGTCTAATACTGTTCATGAATAAATTCTAAATGTATATTTGAGCAAGAATGAGTATTTTGATATGTGATTTCCCTTGTAATATTCTATCCTATTTGCTATTTAACATTACTATGTACTACGTAACAGTCTGTTGCTCACATTTTCAATCTATAAGATATGTGCACATATGTGTGATTTCCCAGAAATAGTTTTAGACACACCTGCACTTTTCATTGTCATTTCATTCAGTCTCAAGGTACAAATCAAAAGAAAATATCTTTTCAATAATATTTTCAGAAAAAAGAAAAGTACCACACATCACACCCAAAGTCCTTGCTGGAATCAGAGTGCCAGTTCAGCCAGCATGTCACGAACATGTCAGCGGTTTTCTCCTTCATGAATGTAGTTCATGGGCAATTTTTTTACTTTTTGGGGGGGTTTATTGCCGTTATGGCTATAATGTGCAGTGCTTTAATTTCGGACATATAGAATCTCTCTATTTAATTGGTATGCCAATTAAAAAAAAAAATTATGGGCTATATACAGTGCTGTGCAAAAGTCTTAGGCACCTGTATAACATTCTGTACAGATAAGATTCTTTCAAAAATAATTCAATGAAAGGTCCTAAATAAACGTACTATACATTTTATATTACATTTTAGTAATTTGACAGCATAGTTAAAAACTGAATCAAATGAATATTTTTTGTGACCACCCTTCGGCGTTAAAACTGCATCACTTCTCTGAGATAGCCAACGCTGTCCTGCAGTTCTATAAGACAATCAGCAGGGAGGTTGTTCCAAGCATGTTGGAGAACTTGCCACAGTTCTTCTGCAGACTTTGGTTGGCTCCTTGTTTCTGATCTCAGACAGCGCTGATCAAGTTTTTATGTAAATGGTAGTAAATTGCTTCCAGTAATATGTCACTTTTTAAAATTAAATACAAAAATGTATCTGTAAAGTTAAATCTTTTGGAAAATGAATGTTTGTAAATCTCAAATGTGTTATTTTATACTAACACACACAAATAAATGAACATATACATACAATAAAATGTAGGGTGCCTAAGACTTCTGCACAGTACTGGAGTAGTCTTTAAGATGTACAGTTCAGGTTAGGTTAGGTCTGTATATCTCTGCACATCTGTCCTGGCTAGATCTGTATCTGTCAGTACTGTGCATTCTGTACTGATTAGGTTTGTATATCTTTCTATATTCTGTCCTGGTTAGGTCTGTATATGTCTGTACATTCTGTCTTGTTAAGGTCTGTTTCTCTGTGCATTCTGTCCTGGTTAGGTCTGTATATGTCTGTACATTCTGTCCTGGTTAGGTCTGTATCTATTCTGTCATGCTGTGGAGGGAGGGAGGTTTTTGTAATGAGATGTATCACTGTGACCCCGAGCTATCGTAGTCCACAGTGATTACCACCTGTACAAAAACCACGCCTGGGCTGCAAATGTCTAATTGTGCTCACACTATATTGTCTAATACTGTTCATGAATAAATTCTAAATGTATATTTCAGCAAGAAATAGTATTTTGATATGTGATTTCCCTTGTAATATTCTATCCTATTTGCTATTTAACATTACTATGTACTACGTAACAGTCTGTTGCTCACATTTTCAATCTATAAGATATGTGCACATATGTGTGATTTCCCAGAAATAGTTTTATACACACCCGCACTTTTCATTGTCATTTCATTCAGTCTCAAGGTACAAATCAAAAGAAAATATCTTTGAAATAATATTTTCAGAAAAAAGAAAAGTACCACACATCACACCCAAAGTCCTTGCTGGAATCAGAGTGCCAGTTCAGCCAGCATGTCACGAACATGTCAGCGGTTTTCTCCTTCATGAATGAAGTTAATGGGTTATTTTGTAATTTTGGGGGTTTTGTTTTGCTGTTATGGCTATAATGTGCAGTGCTTTAATTTGGGACATATATCAATAGAATCTCTCTATTTAATTGGTATGGCAATTAAAAAATATATATTTTTATGGGCCATATACACTACTGTGCAAAAGTCTTAGGCACCTGAAAAACATTCTGTACAGATAAGATTATTTCAGAAATAATTCAATGAAAGGTCCTAAATAAACGTACTATACATTTTATATTACATTTTAGTAATTTGGCAGCATAGTTAAAAACTGAGTCAAATGAATATTTTTTGTGACCACCCTTCGGCGTTAAAACTGCATCACTTCTCTGAGATAGCCAACGCTGTCCTTTAGTTCTATAAGACAATCAGCAGGGAGGTTGTTCCAAACATGTTGGAGTACTTGCCACAGTTCTTCTGCAGACTTTGGTTGGCTCCTTGTTTCTGATCTCAGACAGCATTGATCAAGTTTTTATGTAAACGGTAGTAAATTGCTTCCAGTAATATGTCACTTTTTAAAATTAAATACAAAAATGTATCTGTAAAGTTAAATCTTTTGGAAAATGAATGTTTGTAAATCTCAAATGTGTTCTTTTATACTAACACACACAAATAAATGAACATATATATACAATAAAATGTAGGGTGCCTAAGACTTCTGCACAGTACTGGAGTAGTCTTTAAGATGTACAGTTCAGGTTAGGTTAGGTCTGTATATCTCTGCACATCTGTCCTGGCTAGATCTGTATCTGTCAGTACTGTGCATTCTGTACTGATTAGGTTTGTATATCTTTCTATATTCTGTCCTGGTTAGGTCTGTATATGTCTGTACATTATGTCTTGTTAAGGTCTGTTTCTCTGTGCATTCTGTCCTGGTTAGGTCTGTATATGTCTGTACATTCTGTCCTGGTTAGGTCTGTATCTATTCTGTCATGCTGTGGAGGGAGGGAGGTTTTTGTAATGAGATGTATCACTGTGACCCCGAGCTATGGTAGTCCACAGTGATTACCACCTGTACAAAAACCACGCCTGGGCTGCAAATGTCTAATTGTGCTCACACTATATTGTCTAATACTGTTCATGAATAAATTCTAAATGTATATTTCAGCAAGAAATAGTATTTTGATATGTGATTTCCCTTGTAATATTCTATCCTAGTTGCTATTTAACATTACTATGTACTACGTAACAGTCTGTTGCTCACATTTTCAATCTATAAGATATGTGCACATATGTGTGATTTCCCAGAAATAGTTTTATACACACCCGCACTTTTCATTGTCATTTCATTCAGTCTCAAGGTACAAATCAAAAGAAAATATCTTTGAAATAATATTTTCAGAAAAAAGAAAAGTACCACACATCACACCCGAAGTCCTTGCTGGAATCAGAGTGCCAGTTCAGCCAGCATGTCACAAACATGTCAGCGGTTTTCTCCTTCATGAATGAAGTTAATGGGTTATTTTGTAATTTTGGGGGTTTTGTTTTGCTGTTATGGCTATAATGTGCAGTGCTTTAATTTGGGACATATATCAATAGAATCTCTCTATTTAATTGGTATGGCAATTAAAAAATATATATTTTTATGGGCCATATACACTACTGTGCAAAAGTCTTAGGCACCTGAAAAACATTCTGTACAGATAAGATTATTTCAGAAATAATTCAATGAAAGGTCCTAAATAAACGTACTATACATTTTATATTACATTTTAGTAATTTGGCAGCATAGTTAAAAACTGAGTCAAATGAATATTTTTTGTGACCACCCTTCGGCGTTAAAACTGCATCACTTCTCTGAGATAGCCAACGCTGTCCTTTAGTTCTATAAGACAATCAGCAGGGAGGTTGTTCCAAACATGTTGGAGTACTTGCCACAGTTCTTCTGCAGACTTTGGTTGGCTCCTTGTTTCTGATCTCAGACAGCATTGATCAAGTTTTTATGTAAACGGTAGTAAATTGCTTCCAGTAATATGTCACTTTTTAAAATTAAATACAAAAATGTATCTGTAAAGTTAAATCTTTTGGAAAATGAATGTTTGTAAATCTCAAATGTGTTCTTTTATACTAACACACACAAATAAATGAACATATATATACAATAAAATGTAGGGTGCCTAAGACTTCTGCACAGTACTGGAGTAGTCTTTAAGATGTACAGTTCAGGTTAGGTTAGGTCTGTATATCTCTGCACATCTGTCCTGGCTAGATCTGTATCTGTCAGTACTGTGCATTCTGTACTGATTAGGTTTGTATATCTTTCTATATTCTGTCCTGGTTAGGTCTGTATATGTCTGTACATTATGTCTTGTTAAGGTCTGTTTCTCTGTGCATTCTGTCCTGGTTAGGTCTGTATATGTCTGTACATTCTGTCCTGGTTAGGTCTGTATCTATTCTGTCATGCTGTGGAGGGAGGGAGGTTTTTGTAATGAGATGTATCACTGTGACCCCGAGCTATGGTAGTCCACAGTGATTACCACCTGTACAAAAACCACGCCTGGGCTGCAAATGTCTAATTGTGCTCACACTATATTGTCTAATACTGTTCATGAATAAATTCTAAATGTATATTTCAGCAAGAAATAGTATTTTGATATGTGATTTCCCTTGTAATATTCTATCCTAGTTGCTATTTAACATTACTATGTACTACGTAACAGTCTGTTGCTCACATTTTCAATCTATAAGATATGTGCACATATGTGTGATTTCCCAGAAATAGTTTTATACACACCCGCACTTTTCATTGTCATTTCATTCAGTCTCAAGGTACAAATCAAAAGAAAATATCTTTGAAATAATATTTTCAGAAAAAAGAAAAGTACCACACATCACACCCGAAGTCCTTGCTGGAATCAGAGTGCCAGTTCAGCCAGCATGTCACAAACATGTCAGCGGTTTTCTCCTTCATGAATGAAGTTAATGGGTTATTTTGTAATTTTGGGGGTTTTGTTTTGCTGTTATGGCTATAATGTGCAGTGCTTTAATTTGGGACATATATCAATAGAATCTCTCTATTTAATTGGTATGGCAATTAAAAAATATATATTTTTATGGGCCAAATACACTACTGTGCAAAAGTCTTAGGCACCTGTAAAACATTCTGTACAGATAAGATTCTTTCAGAAATAATTCAATGAAAGGTCCTAAATAAACGTACTATACATTTTATAATACATTTTAGTAATTTGGCAGCATAGTTAAAAACTGAGTCAAATGAATATTTTTTGTGACCACCCTTCGGCGTTAAAACTGCATCACTTCTCTGAGATAGCCAACGCTGTCCTTTAGTTCTATAAGACAATCAGCAGGGAGGTTGTTCCAAACATGTTGGAGTACTTGCCACAGTTCTTCTGCAGACTTTGGTTGGCTCCTTGTTTCTGATCTCAGACAGCGTTGACCATGTTTTTATGTAAACGGTAGTAAATTGCTTCCAGTAATATGTCACTTTTTAAAATTAAATACAAAAATGTCTCTGTAAAGTTAAATCTTTTGGAAAATGAATGTTTGTAAATCTCAAATGTGTTCTTTTATACTAACACACACAAATAAATGAACATATATATAATAAAGTCTAGGGTGCCTAAGACTTCTGCACAGTACTGGAGTAGTTTTTAAGATCTACAGTTCAGGTGAGGTCAGGTCTGTATATCTCTGCACATTCTGTCTTGTTAAGATCTGTTTCTCTGTGCATTCTGCCCAGGTTAGGTCTGTATCTATTCATGCTGTGGAGGGAGGGAGGTTTTTGTAATGAGATGTATCACTGTGACCCCGAGCCATAGTACACAGTGTTTAACACCTGTACAAAAACCACCCCTGGGCTGCAAATGTCTAATTGTGTTCACTCATATTTTAGATTTTCTAATCCTGTTCATGAATAACATTCTAAATGTATATCTGAGCAAGAATTAGTATTTTGATATATGATTTACTACTTAACATTACTATATACTATTTAACATTATTTAACTATTTAACATTGAGACATACGCAGGCGCCGACGAGAGTGGCAGCCTTTTTGGTAGCTCCGTCTGTTTCGTGTCTGTTTTAGTCTTTTTTAACTTTTTTTCTTTTGTAACTTTTTTCATCAAAAATTTCCCTCGGGATGAATAAAGTATCTATCTACCTATCTATCTATCTATCTATCTATCTATCTATCATTACTATATACTATTTAACAGTCTGTTGCTAGAACTGTGCAAGTTTTTCATCTTCAAACTATGTGCACATTTTCAACAAGTGTATTTTACATACCCCCGCTCTTTTCATTGTCATGTCATTCAGTCTCCAGGTGCAATTCAAAAGAAAACGTGTTTCAAATTATATTTTCAGAAAAAAGAAAAATAGCTTTTCCATTGCACACATTCCACCCAAAGTACTTGCTGAAATCCTCTATACATTATGTCACCTGTTGTGCTGTGGCACTGTACCTGCTGGTAAACACTGGAATAGTGATTGTTCTGTGGAATTAACCCAAGGACCATCAGAGTGGCAGCTCAGCCAGCATGTCATGATCATTTTGTGTGGTTTTGTCCCATGATGGCTATAATGTGCAATGATATAATTTGGGCATGTCTTTATACAATCTCTCTGAAGATAGATATAACTATTTAATTGGTATGCCAATTTCAAATCATTATTTTTATGGGCCAAATAGTAGTTTTTCAGATTTTCAGTTTATCAATTCAATTGATGAATAGTAGGCAACAATCGATTAAAATAACTGCACAAAATGTGTATCCCTATTCAGTATGTCTCTGTACATTCTGCCCAGATTAGGTCTGTGTATGTCTGTACATTCTGCCCAGATTAGGTCTGTATATGTCTGTACATTCTGCCCAGGTTCGGTCTGTATATGTCTGTACATTCTGTCCTGGTTAGGTCTGTATCTATTCTGTCATGCTGTGGAGGGAGGGAGGTTTTTGTAATGAGACGTATCACTGTGACCCCGAGCTATAGTAGTACACAGTGCTTAACACCTGTACAAAAACCACCACTGGGCTGCAAATGTCTAATGTGCTCACATTATATTGTCTAATACTGTACATGAATACATTCTAAATGTATATTTGAGCAAGAATTAATATTTTGTCACGAACATGTCAGCGGTTTTCTCCTTCATGAATGAAGTTAATGGGTTATTTTGTCTTTTTTGGGGTTTTTTTTTGCCGTTATGGCTATAATTTTCTTTTTATGGGCCATATAAAGTACTGTGCAAAAGTCTTAGGCACCTGTATAACATTCTGTACAGATAAGATTCTTTCAAAAATAATTCAATGAAAGGTCCTAAATAAACGTACTATACATTTTATATTACATTTTAGTAATTTGGCAGCATAGTTAAAAACTGAGTCAAATGAATATTTTTTGTGACCACCCTTCTGCCCAGGTTAGGTCTGTATATGTCTGTACATTCTGCTCCGTTTCGGTCTGTATATATCTGTACATTCGGTCCTGGTTAGGTCTGTATCTATTGTCTGTATCTATTCTGTCATGCTGTGGAGGGAGGGAGGTTTTTGTAATGAGATGTATCACTGTGACCCCGAGCTACCGTAGTACACAGTGTTTAACACCTGTACAAAAACCACGCCTGGGCTGCAAATGTCTAATTGTGCTCACACTATATTGTCTAATACTGTTCATGAATAAATTCTAAATGTATATTTCAGCAAGAATTAGTATTTTGATATGTGATTTCCCTTGTAATATTCTATCCTAGTTGCTATTTAACATTACTCTGTACTACGTAACAGTCTGTTGCTCACATTTTCAATCTATAAGATATGTGCACATATGTGTGATTTCCCAGAAATAGTTTTATACACACCCGCACTTTTCATTGTCATTTCATTCAGTCTCAAGGTACAAATCAAAAGAAAATATCTTTTCAATAATATTTTCAGAAAAAAGAAAAGTACCACACATCACACCCAAAGTCCTTGCTGGAATCAGAGTGCCAGTTCAGCCAGCATGTCACGAACATGTCAGCGGTTTTCTCCTTCATGAATGTAGTTAATGGGCAATTTTTTTACTTTTTGGGGGGGTTTATTGCCGTTTTGGCTATAATGTGCAGTGCTTTAATTTTGGACATATATCAATAGAATCTCTCTATTTAATTGGTATGCCAATTAAAAAAAAAAAATGATGGGCTATATACAGTCCTGTGCAAAAGTCTTAGGCACCTGTTAAACATTCTGTACAGATAAGATTATTTCAGAAATAATTCAATGAAAGGTCCTAAATAAACGTACTATACATTTTATATTACATTTTAGTAATTTGACAGCATAGTTAAAAACTGAATCAAATGAATATTTTTTGTGACCACCCTTCGGCATTAAAACTGCATCACTTCTCTGAGATAGCCAACGCTGTCCTGCAGTTCTATAAGACAATCAGCAGGGAGGTTGTTCCAAGCATGTTGGAGAACTTGCCACAGTTCTTCTTCAGACTTTGGTTGGCTCCTTGTTTCTGATCTCAGAGAGCGTTGATCAAGTTTTTATGTACACAGTAGTAAATTGCTTCCAGTTATATGTTACTTTTTAAAATTAAATACAAAAATGTCTCTGTAAAGTTAAATCTTTTGGAAAATGAATGTTTGTAAATCTCAAATGTGTTCTTTTATACTAACACACACAAATAAATGAACATATATATAATAAAGTCTAGGGTGCCTAAGACTGGAGTAGTTTTTAAGATGTACAGTTCAGGTTAGGTCAGGTCTGTATATCTCTGCACATTCTGTCCTGGTTAGGTCTGTATCTATTGTCTGTATCTATTCTGTCATGCTGTGGAGGGAGGGAGGTTTTTGATGATGTATCACTGTGACCCCGAGCTAGTGTAGTACACAGTGTTTAACACCTGTACAAAAACCACCCCTGGGCTGCAAATGTCTAATGTGTTCACAGCTGTTTTGTCTAATATCTTTTATGCAGAAATTCCCAATGTGTATTTGAGCATTATTTAGTATTTTGATTTTGAATTGATAGTATTATGATTTCCATGCGCAGATGTAATATTCACTCTTTACTCTTCATAACAGTCCTTTGCTAGAACATTGCAGCCCTTTCATCTTCAAAATATGTGCACATTTTCTTCATTGTTTGCCCCTTTCACTTTTCATTCCACCTTAAGGTAGAATGCAAAATAATACATTTTGAGAAAAAAGCAAAAACTTTACCCTAAATACTTGTTGGAATGCTGAATGCCTGATATTCCTTGTTGTGCTGTCACCCTGTGCCTGCTGGGAGACAGTGGAATAGTGATCTCTCTGTAACTGGCGCAGGAATTTCCGAATAGGAATTCTTACTTGGCAGACCTTCCGGGCCTCGCCGTGGTGAAAGCTCCAGGAGCCAGGAAGGTCTGCACGGGAGGACACAGCGTTAGGGGTAGAGGCTGGTGCTCTCCGCGCGCACCGCCGCCACTAACCACCGACACCAAACACACCGTCTGGTTACCGCGGAACCCGGAGAGTCACTTAAAGACTGCTCCGGTGCCTGAGCGTACGAACCGCTGTGGATTTAATGGAGGAAATATTTTGGGATTCTGGCAATTGTGAATCAGATATATTTTTTTTAAACAAATGTATTCAAAGTTGTGCAGAAGGTAAAGCATCTACATTTCAGGACATAACGTTTTGTTCGCGTTAATGTAAGTATAAAATATTTGTTAGCATAATTGATAATTGAATTAAAACGACGTATATTTTTTCCATGAATTTCTTGTTTAAAGAAAGAAGGCATCCCGCACAGTTATAGCACAGCACCGGCAGGGAAGGACATTGACCTTACGTACAATATAACGGTGAGACCTGGGATAAAACCAGCATAAAACTAACGTTTGGCTTAATTGAAAATCTGTTTACTCAAACATTTATTACACAAAATGCACTCTACGTTTTAAATTATGGAGTGTTTTGCATGTACATGGTTTGCTTTCTGCTGCGCAGTACTGGGATGTTCATTGTCAATGTGCACTTAGGCCAGTCGGAGGTTTTTGTTCAGTATTGTATCACTGTGGCCACCCCACCACAGTGGTTTATGGCAGTACAAAAACTGCATGCCTCCACTGCATACTCATCTCACTTGTATACTCTTCTTTGAAGCACATCTTATATATATATATATTTCAGAAAGGTGAGCAGTCCTTTAAGGTGTCAATTCCTGTAAAAATGAAAAATATTCTACATTTTTATTTAACCTTCATCCCAATGAATGATCATTGGTGCGTCTAAGATGAACAAATTCAATACAATTTCATTACAATAAACTGAATAAAAACAATCTCCAACATATGGCTGCGCTAGTCTTAACTTAGCATTGAGTATTTTTTTCATGAACGCTATTAAAATATCTAAGTGATGTAATGTAATATGGTCTGTCGAAGTGTCCCTGAGCAAGACACCTAACCGCTAAATGCTCCTGTCGAGCTTGTCGGTGCATTGCAAGGCAGCCAGTCGCTGTTGGTGCGTGAGTGTGTGTATGAATGGGTAAATGAGAAGCATCAATTGTACAGCGCCTTGGATAAAGGCACGAGATAAATTCCAACCATTTACCATTTGTACAAATAAAAACAATTTAGTCTTATATAATACATTTGTGTCCTTTACGTGTCATATAAGTGGTTTCTCTGGATTTCATACTGCAAATTCTGTTGTTTTTATCTTTAAAAGGATGTCTTTATAATATATTGCAAATTATGAAAATTCTGTTAAAAAATTAGCAAATAAGTATGAATGTTAAAATGTAGGCAAATATACCATATGTACCCAAATTTTACATTTAGCAGACAGGAAGTCAACTGCACAACTTGACAATATTTCACCAACTTACACTAATCATGAATAAAACATTGTAAACAAGCCAGGATATTGGAGGCGATAAGCATATTTCTAGCACAAAGTTTTTTGAATAAGTTATGCTCTGGTGACCTGCAGTATTAGCTGAAACGGTGTTAGATACGGCACCGAAAAGCAGGAAGGTTTTTGTCATGGCCTGTGTCACTGTGGCCCCCGTAGTTATCACAGTGATTGACTTCCTTACAAAAACCCACAGGCGTAATATCCCATCTGATCTACCGCCACTCAGCGAGCTAGAGCTCTAAAAATTCACTCAGTTCACAAAGCCATCGGGTAACCTCCGTGTCTGTGAAAATTCATCTCGACAGACGAAGCACAGGTACTTTCGCTCCTTTTCATTTCTTGGCGATAATGTTTTGGCTGCTGCGATGCCTCCAGGAACAGACACGTGTTTAATGACACAGATCTTGTGTGTCTCACAGCAGTCAAACACACACCATACACAAACACACTGTCGTTGTTTTACCATTCGCAAAGAAAGTTTATTATAAACATCGAACAAAAAGTTCGGAAATTTGTGTTTGGTAGATTATTTCTCTGTTGTAACAATGCTTCTTGCCAATACATTTTATACCGTTGGAAAGCCTGTTTATTTCCCTTTTAAATGGTGCCCCATTTGTGGGATGAGCAGCACTGCTGAGTATGTGGGTAGCGCTCATGTAAAATTTGCCAAATCTTCTCTGCCAATGCCAAACAGCTTATTCTGCTGTTGCTATTGACTCTTGTTTGGTGTTGTTTGGTGAATCGGATGATTGAAATCTATCAGTAACAAGGAAGAAACAAGACATATTGGCAATTTTACAATTTATTCATTTAACAGTCAGGAGCCTCGGTTGCATGTGGAAGAACCATACACAGTCGCCACAGCCTGGCACCTCCTCCTCATGCTGGTCACCAGCCTGGTCACACAATGCTGTGGGATGGTATTCCGCTCCTCAACCAGGATTTGTCACAAGTCAGTGGTTGTGTTGGTCACTCTAGCACGAACAGCACGCTCCAGCTGATCCCACAAGTGTTCAGTTGGGTTGAGGTCAGGACTGTTGAGGCAGGCCATTCCATTCTCTCTACTCCCAAATTCTGGAGGTAGTCTCTGATAAACCCCGCACTGTGGGGGCGAGCGTTGTCATCTTGGAGGACGGAGTTCGGTCCCAGACTGTGGAGATATGGGATTGCCACTGGTTGCAGAATCTCATCTCGATATCTCTCTGCATTGAGATTGCCTCCAATGATGACATGCCTCGTTTTTCCAGTGATGGAGATGCCGCCCCACGCCATCACACTGCCTCCACCAAAAGGTGTCTATCGGTGCAGCAATCAGCATAGCCTTCTCCCCGTCTCCTCCACACTTTGACCCTACGATCCAACGTCCGTAGGCAGAATCTGGACTCATGGCTGAACGTAACGTTCCTCCACATGTTCAGGTTCCAGTGCAGGTGTTGCCGACACCAACGCAAATGGGCCTGAGGGTGAAGGGCAGTCATGGCAGGCCTCCTGGCAGCCCTATGAGCCCGGAGATTGGCTGCGTACAGTCTGTTCCGGATTGTCTGGGCCGAAAGCCGTGCGCCATATCGTCCTGCAAACCTTGACTGCAAAGGACAGCCTACGGTTCCTAAGTGCTGAAAGGGTGAGGAACCGGTCTTCTTGGGGTGTCGCCTGTCTCCGACATCCCCCGTTTCATGGAACTTGGCCTTCAGTTTGGAGTGTTTGGCATTGGCAGAGAAGATTTGGCAAATTTTACATGAGGGCAACCCACCTACTCATCCCACAAATGCATGTTCCTTACAACTGGGGCACCATTTAAAAGGGAAATAAACAGGCGTTCCGATGGTATAAAATGTATTGCCAAGAAGCATTGTTACAACAGAGAAATGATCTACCAAACACAAATTTCCAAACTTTTTGATCGATGTTTATGTGTATTATTATTTGTGTATGTCTATTATTTGTATTCATAATGAATTATTATTATTCATAATTTCATTCATAGATTTTCAATTGAGAAAACCTATAAAATTGGTGTAAGAAGCTGAAGTAGAAATAAATAAAAATTTCAGTGGAAAATGAACAGTGTTGATGCATTATGTTACACATACCGGGCGTGGTACGCATAGACAGTGATATTTTTAAATATCTGGAAAACAGTCACAAAAATGAAGTCAGTTAGACTTGACCTGTTTTCACGAAGTCTCTCAAAGTTATATTTATTTACAATTATCACAATTATTACAATTATCACAAGTATTAAAATGATCACAAGTATTAAAATGATCACCCCTGCCTGCACTGTCCCTTTAATAGAGTTACTTGTACTGCTGTACAGATATAACCATTGTCTCTGTCGCTAGACATTTTTCTCTTGTTCATAGAACACTCAAAATAAAATGGTCACTATCAAAAACAATATCTTCCCCATACACTTTCCATATCTCTTTTCACTAGACATTTATATCTTGTTTATAGACACTCAAAATAAATGGTCATTCCTAAACATGTGTTTATATTCTGCATCAACATCCTCAATGCACTTTACATACTTCCCAGTATCCTCGGGCATGCATCGCAGTGATGAATCATTAACTTGCATATTATTCTATAGTTTAAACAATTGAACCCTTCACTAAACTTGAAACTATTGAGCCAGCCAAAAATATATAATTAAAAGGAATGGGATACGTGGAGCCATTTACAGGACAAGATACAAAGCTGTCAGCACCGAGTGCTGAATCCTGTTGTCTCTACAACAACGACACATAACGTTAATTGGAGAACAGAATACGTAAATTTTTAGCTAGAATAGCGGCAGTGCCAATCTGGGCTAACATTACATAAGTAACTGAATTGATTTCCAAACGAATATGAGCATATGCCCTTGGTAGCTAACATTACCTAATTTCGCGCCAAACAGGAAAACAAGCAATGTTCGCTAACTTTCCAAATTTCACAGGAAACTAACGTAGGGCTAACGTTAACTTTGCTGAGTAACGGTAAAATTAATTCACATAAGTTAGGTAGTTAGCTAGCGTTCGGAGCATTCATAACATTACTGGCGAACGTTAGCTAACTTCTCACATCTTAGTTAGCCTACATTAGCTAATTTACAGTAAACTAGACAAACTGGACATTCACCAATCTGACAAACGTAAATCAAACTCGATACTGATTTTATAAAACTGAATTACACAATACATGGTGCTTGTGACACTTTACTAACCTGGAAAACAGTCACAAAAATGAAGAGTCAGTTAGACTTGACCTGTTTTCACGAAGTCTCTCAAAGTTATGGAGAGCCCTCGCCAAGTCCAATACCTAGACTCAACCATGTCACAGTGCCATCTGGTGTCGTATAATTGCTATTACAGGCAACTTAGGTAAAATCATTATCGTGGATTTCACCTGTAAAACAAAACTAGTATAAGCTCGCAAAAACAACATCACTAATGTGATCACATTTTAGTGGGCATCACAATTACATTACATTACATTATTGGTATTTGGCAGATGCTCTTATCCAGAGTGATGTACAGTTGATTAGACTAAGCCGGAGACAATCCTCCCCTGGAGCAGTGCAGGGTTAAGGGCCTTGCTCAAGGGCCCAATGGCTGTGCGCATCTTATTGTGGCTACACCAGGATTGGAACCACCAACCTTGTGTGTCCTAGTCATTTACCTTAACCACTACGCTACAGGCACAACAGTTTCACTCCCGCTGCTTTCGACTGAACTGTAATCGCCAGGAATGTCCTACAACTGTCCAAATTATCTATAGTCATAGCAAAGACATGTATATTCTTTCTGCACTGAAATATTTGCTCTCATTTGTGTAGCTTATACACTTTGATTAAGCAAAAACCTAAGTGTTCTGTTGTTTCCCGGCCTCCCCTAAATGGAGCCTTCAGGTCACTTCAGTGTCTGAGAAAACTTGGGTCGGTAAAATACAGGTACTTTTGCTCCTTTTTATTTCTGGATAGTCGTGTTGACTGCTCTGCCTTGGTTGTTATTCTGCCTTTTTGTTTCAGTTAAAGACCGGTCGCACATACACAACACAAGTCACGCAGTCATTCCTTTACTGCGTGTGTGATGCCCACTAAAATGTGATCACATTAGTGATGTTATTTTTGCGAGCTTATAATTTTATTTTACAGGTAAAATCTGTCTATTTGTTTCACGATAATGATTTTACCTAAATTGCCTGTAATAGCAATTAACTGTGACATGGTTGAGTCTAGGTATTGGACTTGGCGAGGGCTCTCCATAACTTTGAGAGACTTCGTGAAAACAGTTCTCGTCTAACTGACTCTTCATTTTTGTGACTGTTTTCCAGTGTCACAAGCACCATGTATTGTGTAATTCAGTTTTATAAAATCAGTATAGAGTTTGATTTACGTTTGTCAGATTGGTGAATGTCCAGTTTGTCTAGTTTGGTGTAAATTAGCTAACGTAGGCTAACTAAGATGTGAGAAGTTAGCTAACGTTAGCCAGTAATGTTATGAATGCTCCGAACGCTAGCTAACTATATAACTTATTTGAATTAATGTAGCCGTATGGAAAATTAGGCCTAGATATTAAAAGTTCATTGATTCATGAATAGGAATTAATAAATAGAATAAGTACAATAAATAGGATTTAAAAGGTTAAAACAATGCAGAGGTTTAATATTGCATATTGTGCAATTGTCATAGGATTTCATGGTTAAGTTCATGTATTGTGTTAATTACATGATGTATTACAAATGTATTTTGTTTTCCAAAATACTATGTTCACAATGCTGGACATATTGTAAATATGTTTTATTTTGAAAATATTCAACTGTAAAGTTTTGCTTTTTGTTTATTGTCATTAGCCAATGAAAAGTGAGTTGAAGGTCAGGGGTGAGGGGGAAGTGGAAAAAACGGGAGAGAGACGTTGGAGAGAGAGGAGGGAAGATTTAAAAAGATCGCGAGGAATGTGTTGCTAAGCTGTTGTTTTGAAACGTTAACAGTAGAAATACGTAGTCCACCTATTTCCAAAGCGTTTGAGTGTAATAACGTCAGTACACAACCCGTGAACTCTACGAGTTGTTATATTCGACGGACGAACTGTTTTGAACAATTTATTCCGAAGAGGAGTTCAACGTTCGGGCGGTCCGCCATTTTGCCTAGCTTAGCCTACGGTGAGATAGCTAGCTGTTCTGGATTGCTCACTGACTGTGTGTTCCCCAACCCGGAGAGCTCGACAAGTCTGCGTAAACCAGAGGAGATAGTAACACAAGCGATTTCTGTGATTCCAACCAAATAAACATACTTTCCGGAGAGGAGCTTCGCGCGCGCTGCCTGTTCCAGGAACTGTGAGTTGTCGTTGTCCGCTGGCTCATTTAGAGTGAAGGAGCTGCCATTTGCTGTGCTACACCGCACACAAGCTACGCGCCAGGCCTGCAACAACCACTTTGAATTGGGGTATTTTAGTTATACTGCCGGCTATAGGGTATTTCATGTCATTGAGGTATTTCATTTCATTGAGGCTTAGCGCCCGGTATCGGTTTGTTTTTGATACTTGAATGTGCACTTGCAAACTATTTTCGAAAAACGCCACTATGTCTCAGTCTTTGGAGCCTTCGCTCGCCACATTATTAATACAACTTTCTGCTGGAAATATGCTTATCGCCTCCAATATCCTGGCTTGATTACAATGTTTTATTCATGTTTAATTATCATGACAATTGAATAGTCTGCTTAGTGTAAGTTGGTGATATATTGTCTAGTTGTGCAGTTGACTTCCTGTCTGCTAAATGACTAAAATGTAAAATTATGTTCCACTCAAGATGATTTGCACCAATTTACACGTTTAGGCAATTCAATTAGTGTTGATAAGGTGTATGGATCACACTTGTTCGGGGGGTGGTGCTATGCAAAACGATTTCACTCTTTGGTTCCTTATTTCGATTAATCTGCCATTCATTCATTTTTATTGAAATCTTACTTCAGATGTTGTAGAGTACTAAATCTTTCTTCATTTCACAGGTGTTGAATGTCAGGGTTTCTGTTATAAATATCACAGAAGTGTTCTGTACTAAGTGGTCCCATGCTGTCTGTGTTGGACACTCATTAGAGTGACTTGTGATGTACTGAGCACTGGGGAGCTCCTGGCTCCACTCTCCCACCCTCACCTGCCAGGAAACATCCTGGATTCACAATGCATACAGGAGAAGAACAAGAACAGGAAATATCTCCAGTGTGATGAACTGAGGCCACACAGCACAGCCAGACACATGCTGCCTGTTAAATCATCTGTGGAGGGTTTCTGTACAGCAGGGCTTTCAACTCTCTCACTGTGGCTCACTTCAGCTGTCAGGCTGTACAGACGGGGAATAGTAGATGCTACCACTGCCAGAGCTAATAAAGGCTCTGCTGTAGCTCTGTCTGAGAAAAGTTGGGATGGGGCTTTTTTTTTTTTTTTTAATGTACTTAAGTATTCCACATTATGGTATTATGGTGTGTGTTTTACTGCAGAACTCATCAGGGAGGGTTTTTGTACAGCCCTGCTGTGGCTTTGCTGCACTGTGACTCTCGGGCACAGTAATACACAGCTGTGTCTCCAGTCTTCAGGCTGCTGCCTTGTAATGACACTGTGCTGCTGGAGGTGTGTTTCCAACACGGTGGGCTGAATTTGTTTAAATCTCTGGGGGTTGGAGGAAGGAGAAAAACTATATAAATTCAGAGGGTCTGAATATCCATTATGAGGAGCACTGCTGCCCCCTCCTGGAAAAGAATTAAAACACCAGACTGCTCCACTCTGGAATTTAGATCAGTCACGATGCTCAAGGTTTAAATGCTCTGATAGTTGTTATTATAATTTGAATATGTGTGTATTGTCATACATTAAATCAAGATATCTAAATATGCACCAAAGTTTATTTGAGTGCCCTTTAACTTCTTGGATTTGGCTATGATATTATCCTCATTACGTACTGGGAAAAGCAAACTTAAATGAGAGCAGATTTTTGTGTATGTTTGTGCTTCAGTGAAAAGAAAGGCAGCTGATAAGACTTTACTGTTGGGATATGGCATTACTGTTGAGATCAGGCATTACTGTTGATCAGGCATTACTGTTGATCAGGCATTACTGTTGAGATCAGGCATTACTGTTGAGATAGATCATTACTGTTGAGCTAGAGCATAACTGTTGAGATAGATCATTATTGTTGGGATAGATCATTACTGTTGAGAACGCATGACTGTTGAGATAGGGCATTACTGTTGGGATAGGGCATCACTGTTGGAGTGGAGATAAAATACCCTGTAGGCTCATGTAACGTGTGGTGGGTAAGCTTGTGAAAATTGGTGTAGTTGTGCAAACAATTATTATGTGCCTACAGTACGTGGTGTTTGTGTTCAGGGTCTGAATACCCATTATGAGGAGTACTGCTGCCCCCTCCTGGAAAAGAATTAAAACACAATTAAAACATTATCAAAAAGTGCTTGTTAAAATATTTAAAGAAATGTTTAAGGAGAAAAGAAAATAATATTTTAGGAAAACTAAAAATATTCTTAAAAATATAAATACTAAAATATATTGCCAAAGAACCAAATATGTCCAATTACATGATAAAGTTCCCAGTAACACTGCTAATGCTACAATAGCTCCCATTGTCACACACAGATCTCTCTCTGTCTTTCAGGTGATGTTCCTGTGTTGGGAGGAGAATTCTCAGGGGCTTTCATATGAAATACTGTGGACTGAATTTGTTTAAATCTCTGGGGGTTGGAGGAAGGAGAAAAACAAGATGAATTCAGAGGCTCAGAATATCCATTATGAGGAGCACTGCTGCCCCCTCCTGGAGGAGAATTAAAACAGCAGACTGCTTCCACCAGCATTACTATGGAAATTAAATCATTAATAGTAATGTTTGATTCATTATATTGTTTCTGAATGAAAGCTCATGTAACTATGGCACATATTTCTACACAATTGAATACATTCCATTTTGGTCACCTGAAACTTACTAAAAAATAAAAAGAAATTAAGAAGAGTCCTTCCTTATTTGTCTTGTATTTGGAATCTGGTTAAAGTCAAACCAAATGCACAAAAAAACATATCTTGCAAGGTTTGGGTTTCCCTGAAAAAATAAATTAGGTGACCTCAATAAATCAATATATCTTTTTAGATACAGATTTTCAAATTAATATATCTTCTATTATTTTCTAATCATTGTAATCTATCATGAAATAACTCGGATTGCCATAATTTGGATCCTTCCACTGAAAATATGAAGGCTGCTCTTCTCCAAAATGTGTGCATGAACCCACAATGAATATACATAAACCCATAACAATATGTGCCACAATATATATATTATGTATAACCAGATATGTTCTTTATGAATCATAAACACTTTTATTATTACCTCTTGTATTTAATTAATTGTCCTTGGAGTCTAAAGTTTGAATTTAATTGAATAAACAATACCATTGGGTGCATATCATAACTACATGCTTCATTTATTGTAGCTTTGGATGAGAGCATCTGCTAAATGACTTTAATTTAATGTTTATATCACTTCAACACACCCAGGGTGGGTTCAAACCAGCAACCATCCAACTCCCAGATGACTGCTCTTACCTCCTGAGTCGATGTCACCTGAACATTTGCATAACTATACATAATGTAAACTATACAAAAACCCATTACAACATGGGTCACAATTTATATGATGTAGAAGCAGATATTGTCTTTATGAATCATAAACAATGCCATTGGGTGCATATCATAACCATATTTTACTTTTGAGAGAATAATTGAAAATTGATGTTCAGCTTTTGTTTCTCCAAAAAAGCATTCCAATCTGATTAATGTCGAAATGTGTATAAAATAAACCATAAAAATCTTATACCCAAATTTTATATGAATCTTTAATTGAAAAACAGCATTGTTCTTTCATTCATTCATTAGATCCAGTTCTCTGCTGTAGCTCTGTGTGATAAAGGGGAAGAGGTTTTTGTGCAGCTCTCCCCTTACTCTCTCACTGTGACTCTCTGGCACAGTAATACACAGCAGTGTCTTCAGCTGTCAGGCTGTTCATCTGTAAATACAGCTGGTTCTTGCTGTTGTCTCTGGATATAGTGAATCTTCCCTGTACAGACGTGGCATAATATTTGGAGGCACTGTCATATCTGATGTTAGCAACCCACTCCAGCCCCTTCCCAGGAGCCTGTCTGATCCAGTGCATCCAGTAGCTGCTGAATGTGAACCCAGAGCCTGTACAGGTCAGTTTGTGGGATTCTCCAGGCTTTTTAACTGTTGGTTCAGACTCAGTCAGTGTCTGACATTTAACACCTGTAAAATGAAGAGAGACTTAGTACTCACAATCCACAACCTCACAAATACAATTTTACTGAAAATGAAATTAATTACAGATTAAAACATACTTGTAAAGAACACAGTAATGAGAAGTAGGCTGGTTATAACAGTCATGGTGAAAGTCTTTGACTGCAGTCTGTGACAATAGTCCTACTGTTAGTCTCCACCAACAGTCCCTCCTCCCTCAGTGCAGAGAGGTAAATGTAGAAGGAAGAGCTCAGAGTTTGCATGAACTCCTCCTCACTGGGTGGGCAGATCTCACACTGTTTAAATAGAGCAGTCAGAGCTATAGACGGGGCTCAGATCATATAGCAGTTATGAGTATTATCCATCATTACAGCCTTGTGTCTCTCACAGACAGCATAGGACCACTCAGTACAGAAATCACCCTCATATCCAGTGGTAAACACTGGACCCAGCATGTGTAACACTTACAAACAGAAACCTTCTTCCACCAATATTATTGTAGAACATGTCAATAATAGATTTTTTAAATGTACAATGATAATTTACTCTATTACAGTCCTCCTTTACCCCAAAGAGTATAGACAACTCCACATATCGCTGAAATCTACATGCCAATAAAGTATTCTAAAAACGTGTTCCCTTATTTTCAGTGCATTATACTGGAAATAAATGTAATGCTGAAAAACAAATGTAAATGATGGCAGATGTCTGTATGTTCATGTTTCCATGAATAACACAGGTAATTTTTGTATAATAATGGTTTGCAGATATGACAGAGAACAGGAAGGGTTTTATCTGGACCTTTTGTCAGTGTAAGAGTGGTAATGTGCACATTTACATGTACAGAAGTGGTCCTCTTCCACCTCAATGACAGTAATAAGAAATATTGTTATTAAGCCAAACCAGTTGAAACAAATATTACAGCAGCCTGCTTTTTTATATTTTGCAGTAAATAAAAATGTAGTGCGTTGAACATAAGAGTCAGTGGACCATTTGGGAAATATTTACAGTGCATCCGGAAAGTATTCACAGCGCTTCACTTTTCCCACATTTTGTTATGTTACAGCCTTATTCCAAAATGGAATAAATTCTTTTTTTTCCTCAATATTCTACACACAACACCCCATAATGACAATATGAAAGAAGTTTTTTTGAAATTTTGGCAAATTCTTTAAAAATACAAAACTATTAAATGACATGTACATAAGTATTCACAGCCTTTGCTCAATACTTTGTTGATGCACCTTTGGCAGCAATTACAGCCTCAAGTCTTTTTGAATATGATGCCACAATCTTGGCACATCTATCTTTGGGCAGTTTCGCCCAATCCTCTTTGCAGCACCTCTCAAGCTCCATCAGGTTGGATGGGGAGTGTCGGTGCACAGCCATTTTCAGATCTCTCCAGAGATGTTCAATCGGATTCAAGTCTGGGCTCTGACTGGGCCACTCAAGGACATTCACAGAGTTGTCCTGAAGCCACTCCTTTGATATCTTGGCTGTGTGCTTAGGGTCGTTGTCCAGCTGAAAGATGAACTGTCACCCCAGTCTGAGGTCAAGAGCGCTCTGGAGCAGGTTTTCATCCAGGATGTCTCTGTACATTGCTGCATTCATCTTTCCCTCAATCCTGACTTGTTCCTGCCGCTGAAAAACATCCCCACAGCATGATGCTGCCACCACCATGCTTCACTGTAGGGATGGTATTGGCCAGGTGATGAGTGGTGCCTGGTTTCCTCCAAACATGACGCCTGGCATTCATGCCAAAGAGTTCAATCTTTGTCTCATCAGACCAGAGAATTTTGTTTCTCATGGTCTGAGAGTCCTTCAGGTGCCTTTTGGCAAACTGCAGGCGGGCTGCCATGTGCCTTTTACTAAGGAGTGGCTTCCGTCTGGCCACTCTACCATACAGGCCTGATTGGTGGATTGCTGCAGAGATGGTTGTCCTTCTGGAAGGTTCTCCTCTCTCCACAGAGGAACGCTGGAGCTCTGACAGAGTGACCATTGGGTTCTTGGTCACCTCCCTGACTAAGGCCCTTCTCCCCCGATTGCTCAGTTTAGACGGGCGGCCAGCTCTAGGAAGAGTCCTGGTGGTTCCGAACTTCTTCCATTTACGGATGATGGAGGCCACTGTGCTCATTGGGACCTTTCTGTACCCTTCCCCAGATTTGTGCCTCGAGACAATCCTGTCTCGGAGGTCTACAGACAATTCCTTTGACTTCATGCTTGGTTTGTGCTCCAACATGCACTGTCAACTGTGGGACCTTATATAGACAGGTGTGTGCCTTTCCAAATCATGTCCAATCAACTGAATTTACCACAGGTGGACTCCAATTAAGCTGTAGAAACATTTCAAGGTTGATCAGTGGAAACAGGATGCACCTGAGCTCAATTTTGAGCTTCATGGCAAAGACTGTGAATACTTTTGTCATGTGATGTCTTAGTTTCTTATTTTTAAGAAATTTGCAAAAATTTCAAAAAGAATTTTTTCACATTGTCATTATGGGGTATTGTGTGTAGAATTTGGAGGAAAAAAATGAATTTAATCAATTTTGGAATAAGGCTGTAACATAACAAAATGTGGAAAAAGTGAAGCGCTGTGAATACTTTCCGGATGCACTGTATGCAAGATTTCAATATTTTTTAAATATCCATGTCAGGTTGGTGTAAGTTTGAAACGTTTCTGGCAATGTACATTTTCTCTACAGCCTGCAGATTAGTAGGTGACTCTAAAAGATATATAAAAGATGCCCAAGAATGAACCATAATCTATTTGCATGAATTAGACCAAAAGAACAGAACACTTCAGTGATATTTATAACAGAAACCCTGAGTTACCTCAATGAAATCATTATAAATATTATAATTAAAAGCCAATCTAGTTCAAACAAATATGGAAGCAGCCTGCTTGTTTATGTTTTACATTAAATGAACATATAGTGTGTTGAACATAAGAGACAGTGGACCAATTGGGAAATATTTATGCAATGTTTACTGGATATTGAGATTGGTGCACGTTTGAAACATGTTTCTGTGTCTTGTCATCATGATCACAATCCAAACCAAATATTGTAGCGACAGAACAGCATTACAGCCTGCTGGTTAGCAGGTGACTCTAAAGGGTATTTAAAAGATGTCCAAGAATTATCAGGCATCTAATAATATGAATGAGAACTAAAGAACAGAACACTGCAGTGACATTTATAACAGAAACCCTGAGTTTCACTTCATACAGCAGGGTTCATTCCAGGGCTCTCTGCTGTAGCTCTGTGTGATAAAGGGGAAGAGGTTTTTGTGCGGCTCTCCCCTCAATCTCTCTCACTGTGTGTCTCTGGCACAGTAATACACAGCAGTGTCTTCAGCTGTCAGGCTGTTCATCTGTAAATACAGCTTGCTGTTAGAGTCTTCTCTGGACATGGTGAATCTTCCCTGAACAGACTGGGCATAATATCTAGTGCTGCTATACTGAGATCCCAACCACTCCAGTCCCTTCCCAGGAGCCTGTCTGATCCAGCCCATATAGTAGCTGCTGAATGTGAACCCAGACACTGTACAGGTCAATGTGTGAGAGTCTCCTGGTCTCTTTACCTGAGAGAGAGAGAGAGAGAGAGAGAGCTGTGAGGAGGTTTGCACTGCACCCTCCTCCAGGGGAGGAGAAAAGGGAGAATGTCAATAGAGATAGATTGTAGAAGGGGAGAGGGGATGGGGTCAAGAGGACAGGTGGTCAGGAGGTGGGAAGCTCACACACAGAAACACACACACACACATACACAGGGACCCACACATACTCACACACAGACACATGCACACACAAACACACACACTCACACACACAGACAAAGACACACGCAGACACACACAGACAAAGACACACACAGACACAGACACACGCACACACCCATACACACACACACACACAGACCCTCACACACACACACATGCACACACAAACATACACACTCACATCCAAACGGAGGCTGAAGACAGACATTTTGGAGCAACTTTGTTGACATTTATTGCGTAAATCTCTGGAATCTGTGATGTGCATCTCTCGCACAATTACCCAATTACCGTTACACTGGAGGCGACTGGGAACGGCCAGGGCGTATTGGAGGTTCTGCTTCTCATTCTGGGCGTTCCTGGGAACCGTCGTCATTCCTACAGACGCAGCGAGCCTTGCTGCCGTATATATGGATCGCAGGAGATGCGTTTGGTTTGTCCCGCTCTGCAAAGCGACGGCAAGGTTGCCGGGTTACGACACGTACTTCCTGTACACTCCCCTTCTGGCCAGGTCGTGACGTTCTGCAACCAGCTGCCAGACGTCCACGAGAACGAGACCTGCCGCGGCTTCCTGCTGGACGTCACCGTCGAGGAGTCGCAAGACAGTAGGCCGAACTTACGCCGTCAACCTCTTCAGTGACCAACGCGTCAGGCCTCTCCAACAACAAAGTGTGATGGGAGTGGCAAACATGTTTCTCCTTGGTTGTGCCTCCCTAGCTACAATACGCAAGGCACTATATGAAGTTTGGATTAGGCGAGACACTCCTGACAGTCTTAATGTACCTATTTGGTTTTTTGATGAATTATGTTTTTCGGTTTTGGCCTATGAGTATAATTTCCAGAAAACAGATTTTTACACAAAGCATTACATTTACGTACCTGCGCATTCTTCAACACTTCAACAATCTGTGAAGATCCAGTTCAGAACTAATTATATTTCTGTGATGTGTCTGTGTGCAGGGTATATGTGGTATATCATTTTTTGGTGCGAAAATGTTGAAATTACGTTGGAAAATTTAAAATAGATCAAGATAATTTGAATGGTTCGGATATGAGCTCACGTCATGCTCGTGGTTGTGTATGACAATTGTATTGTTAGCCTTTATGGACGGGGCTCCCAAGTCTGAGACAATGCGACGTGAGGTGGGACAGGGAACAGCTGCATTCTGTGCGGGTTCTGAGCTGCCTACAGGAACTTTCCCCCGCGAGTGAGGCCAGGGGGCTAACGGTCACATCACAGGGCGGAGAGGTCAAAGGGCTGGTGGCTTTCAACATGAGGAAATCATCTGGAGCCATTCGCATCGCCACCTTTATTACATTGCATTACATGCCATTTGTCTGACGCTTGTATCCAAAGCGACTTACAATTGATTTGACGAAGCAGGAAGCTCCCCTGGAGCAATGCAGAGTTAAGGGTCTTGCTCAAGGGCCCAACGGCTGTGCGGATCTTATTGTGGCTACACCTGGGATCGAACCACCGACCTTGTGGGTCCCAGTCACGTACCTTAAGAACTACTCTACAGGCCGCCTCCTTTATGGTTAGTGATCATAATGATAGTTTTTCAGTGATCATTTATGATAGTGATCAGTAATGTGTTACTAGACCAATGTGTTACGAGAAAAGAAAATTGTGATTTGAAAATTTCTACAATGGTTGTCTTTCTCTCATATGCTCTCTCTTTCTTTCTCTCTCTCTCTCTCTCTCTGTAACTCTCTCTCTCGCTCTTCCTGTATCTCAGTTGAAATGCTTATTATAATGCTTTGGACAAAAGCATCACCCAAATAACACACAGTGTGAAGTACAGGAGTGAATCAGCACACAGTTTCTGAGCAGTTTTCTCATTGGTTGGAACAAAAACCAGCAGACGGAGCAGCCCCCCAGGACTGGAGTTGTACCGCCCTGCCTGTATGTGACCCCCCCTCCCCCTCTCCCTGTATGCCCACCAGGTCCCTGCAACAGTCTGACGTCAGAATGGTGGTCCTGGACATCACCATTCCCACAGGCTTTGTCCCTGACAATAAAGACCTTGAGATGGTAGGAAGTGCATTGTGGGAACTATCTGGTAGACAGGCAGACTTCTCCTTGTGTCGGTCCATCAACGGTGTATTTTGAAACCTGAATTCAAGGACTATAAGCACAGGCACAGGGTGAGTCAACATGTCAGTGAGCCCTTTTCAATGATAGGAAGGGATTAACAATGGTCTTGTAACAATGTTTTCACACAAAAATCGTACCTATTGTACTTTAAACCATGCCTTGAGCTGGTCAATCCATTTTGAGTATGGAGCAGGTCTGAACTGGTCAACCAGCTACCAGCTGTTTCAAAACCTGCAGCAGCTTCTGTTGTTTTCTTTTGAGCTGGGTGGCCTGACTGAAGAACCTCTTCCGGAGAATGTGGCCTGGATTCAGTCACCCTGAATCCTTGATATTGCCTTGCTAATAAACTCAAGGATTATTTTCATGGCGCTGTGTAAACATTTTATGAACTATTTGTTGAATGCTGAACATGTCAAATTGCATTTGTTTAAAAAAACTAAAACAAATTTGAATTAAATTAAATGAGTAAATTAAAAGAATTCAACCTAAAGTTAAGGACAAATGATGGAGTCCAGCCCGTGTGTGTGGTGAGTGGCCTGTTTGTGGTATCCATGGTAACGTCAGTGATGTCACGGTCTCTCCACTCAGACCGCCGCTGCACCAAGTTCTACAACCCGCTCACAGAGGGGGCGGAGCTACAGAAGATCTGCAGCAATGACACCTGTCATTGTGCTGAGGGTGGGTGGGGCTGTGAGTGTGTGTGTGTGTGTGTATGTGTGTGTGTTATTGTGTCTGTGTGTGAGATGTGTGCATGTGTTTGTGTGTGTGTATATGTGTGTGTGATACTGTGTGTGTGTGAGTGGGGGGGCTGTGTGTGTGTGTGTGTGTGCTTGTGTTTGTGTGTGTGCATGTGTGTGTCTATACCTTTGTGCGTGTGTGTACATGTGTGTGTGTTATTGTGTCTGGGTGTGTGTGTTGTGTGTGTTTTACCATTTACAATTAGAGTGCACTGCTTTGTCTGAGAGATTGGCCGATTACCTCTCTCAGGTACACCTACACCCTGGGGAAGAGGAGCTGGGTGGAGCGGTGGCCCTCCGAGGCTGAATGCGGGGGTGACGTGGGACTCGCCAAGAGGTGCGCCCAGCTGGCTGCGGTTATCTCTGTCCTTATGGAGAAGGGCTGCCTGTCCTGAGTGACTAAAACTATGCGGCTTTGCCAAAATTATAGAGCCCCGTCCCTGGATTCATGGGACCCCGGCATACCTCAGACCATTGTACCATTCCGCAGTGTAAATACACACATTGCCATGCACTGAAAACTATACCATAGTATACTGAATAGTGAATGTGATTGTGTGGCTCTCCAAATATGTTTTCCATTACATGCCAATATATTACATGCCAGGTTTTATTCAGAAGACATTCTCTGTCAGTTATATTGATATGCATCCCACTGAGAGAAAGGTGGCTACAATTGTATTTATGCATTTCCTAATGTGACAATAAAACATAGTTCAATGCAATTTAAGTTTTATCTCTTTCAGCTGTATACAGTGACACAAACGCACGGATTGTGTGGGCTTACAGACCCTCCAGCATGAGTATGGTCTTGAAGGCACCTATCAGAGCTAGGATATTCAGCGGTTAAACATCTTGGTGGTCGTTCGATGAACGAGAAGCTCGTATTCAATCTTTTCATACTCTTCACGTTCTGTGCATGATTTGTGGAAAGGACAGGCATACATATTGATGAAGGTTTTCTCATAAAAGCCGTTTTAATTGAAGTAAAGCTACCTGTTTAAAATAAAGCTAACACTCACAAAAGAACTTAGCGTATGATCGTTGAATTTGATTGGCATGATTCCTCTGACAGACGCACACGTAACCTGATTAGTTTTCACAAAACAAGATTAAAGACGATTAAGGTTGCAGTTTAAAGCAGAACTAGACAAATAAAGAGAAGAGCTGTGAACTAAAGGGCAAATAACAATGAAAAAGAGATTCAACTAAATATCACTTTAGTGACAGTTGGTTCGAAAAACACAAAGCATTTCACCATAGAAAATGTTGGTGCCATAGGATGCATAGGGTATGTGATCCTCTTGTTATTTCATCTGTAAAAAGAAGAATATTAAAGTCAGAAAGAGCACAGACACCACTGTAATAATAATATTAATAATAATAATACAAAAGTACAGAAATTGTTAAATTAAAATAGAAACACACTTGCTGGCTGAATTAGGTTCTTTAATGCATTTGGGCCGGGGTGAGTGGGTTCTTTAATGCAATTGGGCCGGGGTGAGTGGGTTCTTTCATGCATTTGGGCCGGGGTGAATGGGTTCTTTAATGCATTTGGGCCGGGGTGAGTGGGTTCTTTAATGCATTTGGGCCAGGGTGAATGGGTTCTTTAGTCCTTAATATAAAAAATGAAGAGGAAAGCCACTGTATACTGAAAAAAAAAAAAATTAATACCTAAACAATACACAGAAGGTTACAGAACACACACCGGCTTAATAAATGCAGACCACTATCATTGCAAAGTATACAGTGGCTTCCCTCTTCAATTTCTTTTGCATTTTGGACTTTTACCTTTTGGGAACCCTATTTTCCACTTTTTTGTGTTCTTTAGCCCTTACCATCACTAATGTCACAGAGATGCTGTAGAGGAGGGTGATGAGGAAGATGACGAGGAAGGCACAGGCCGTGTTCCAGATGTCCTCGGGGCTGTCTACGGACAAGGGCTCGTGCGTGTTCTCATTGAAGTACTCGTTGTCTGAGCTGATCTCTTCAGGAGAGGGAACAGCAAGAAATGATGACAGTGCTGAGCGATCAGTCAGCAAGGGCAGCTAATATCACCCCTCTAAGATACTGATAATATTACATAAGGCTAACCATACTGTGTACTGGTGGTCCTCACTCACTATGGGGCGACATGGCTCAGGCAGTAAGAGCAGTCGTCTGGCAGTTGGAGGGTTGCCGGTTCGATTCCCCGCCCGGGCTGTATGCCCGGGCATTCCCTGAGGATGGCACCCCACTTATCCTCCTGGGAGATTTCAACATCCACCTGGAAGCCTCCCAGCCTTCTTACCACTACTTCACTCCTTTGACCTCTCTCTGCAGCACTCTCCCCCAACTCACAAGGCTGGAAACCTTCTCGACCTGATCTTTCTGAGGAACTGCTCCTCTTCTAACCCCACTGTTACCCCTGTACACAAGTCGGATCACCACTTCATTTCCTTCTCCATCCCCCTAGCCCCTCTGCCTCCCTCCCCTTCTCTCACCCCCACTGTTTCTGTCTGATGTAACCTCCGCTCTCTATCACCCTCCTCCCTTGCCCCCAGAGTCACCGCTTCCCTCCCTCCTCTTGAATCCTTCTCCAAACTACCCACTGATTCCGCATCTTCCACCCTGCTTTCCTCTCTCTCCTCAGGCCTTGACTCTCTGTCCTCTTGTCTCCCGGCCTGCTCGATCCTCCCCTCCCAGCCCATGGGTTTCTGACCTTCTACGTTCCTCCAGGCCCAGCCTACGTGCAGCTGAGAGGAAGTGGAGGAAATCAAAAGACCCATCGGACCTGTCTTCCTACCAGTCTCTCCTGGCGGAATTCTCCTCCCCTATTACCACTGCCAAAAGAAATTACTTCCAAACAAAAATCCAGAACTCCACTTCTAACCCTCATCATTTTCTCCTCTCTCCTCAGCACACCTCCCCCACCTCCTCGCTCACTGCTAATGAATTTGCGGTATTTTTTGATGAGAAGGTTGCAGATATCTGCAGCACCTTCGCGACCACCACCACTTCTATGCCTGCCTCCATTTCTGTGTCTGCCCGTTGTTTCTCCTCTTCCTGTCCCCTTACAGATGCTGATGTGTCTCACCTCCTGCTCTCCCACCACCCTACTACTTGTGCCCTGGACCCCATCCCCTCAAACCTCTTTCAGGCAATCACGCCTGAAATCCTCCCGTTTGTCACCTCCCTTGTTAACTCCTCTCTGTCCTCTGGCTGCTTTCCCTCATCATTCAAGAGGGCCTACATCACCCCGCTCCTAAAGAAACCCACTGTAGACCCCTCCTGCATTCAAAACTACCGTCCCGTATCTCTCCTTCCTTTTCTATCCAAATCCATTGAACGAGCCGCCTCCAACCAACTCTCCTCCTTCCTCTCTCAGAATAACCTACTGGACCCCCACCAGTCCGGCTTCAGACCTGGCCACTCGACGGAGACTGCACTCCTCTCTGTCAACGAGTCCCTTCAGGCTGCACAAGCAACCTCTCTCTCCTCTGTTCTGATCCTTCTTGACCTCTCTGTGGCGTTCGACACGGTCAACCACTCCATCCTCTTAGCCTCCCTGGCATCTACAGGGATCTGTGGCACAGCCTTAGAGTGGATCCAATCTTATCTCTCTGGCCGGTCCTCCCAGGTGTCCTGGGCTGGAGGAGTGTCAACCCCTCGCCCCCTTGTTACAGGAGTCCCCCAGGGCTCAGTCCTCGGGCCCCTCCTCTTCTCCATCTACACAAGATCCCTTGGCCCCGTTATCTCTGCTCATGGCATCTCCTATCATTGTTATGCCGATCACACCCAACTCTTTCTCTCCTTCCCTCCATCAGACACACAGGTCTCTACCCGTATCTCCACCTGCCTGAGAGACATCCAGAGCTGGATGGGCAACCACCATCTAAAGCTCAACCCAGGTAAGACGGAGGTGATCTTCATCCCTGCTTTAACCTCTCCCTTCTCTGATTTCTCCATCTCACTAGGGGATACCACAGTGACCTCATCCCCTCGTGCAAGAAACCTTGGAGTGGTGATGGACAACAGGCTGTCCTTGTCCAAGAACATCGCTACGGTGACCCAGGCGTGCAAGTTCTTCCTGTACAACATCCGGAGAATCCGACCCTTTCTCACCACCTACTCTACTCAGCTCCTTGGTCAAGCAATGGTCCTGTCCCGCCTGGACTATTGCAATTCTCTGCTGGCTGGCCTTCCAGCATCTGCCATCAGACCCCTACAACTCATCCAGAATGCTGCAGCCCGTCTGGTATTCAATGTTCCCAGACATTCACATGTCACCCCCCTGCTCAGCAACCTCCACTGGCTGCCTGTTATGGCTCGCATCAAATTTAAAACTTTGGTGCTCACATACCAGGCAGTTAAAGGATCAGCCCCTGTATATATTCAATCCCTTATAAAGACCTATACACCAACAAGACCCCTCCGTTCTGCCACTTCGTGCCGTCTGGCGCCTCCCCCTCACCACGCCTGCACTTCACGCTCACGACTGGTGTCTGTCCTGGTCCCACGGTGGTGGAATGACCTCCCGGTGGATGTCAGAATGGCAGAGTCTCTGACCTCCTTCAAGCGCAGACTGAAGACCCATCTCTTCAGGCTACACCTTTCCCTCTCCAACTCACAATCACCGTGATTAGCCTTAGACCGTAATGGCACTTATGTATAGATATCGTTACTTCAATAGGTATTGTTGTTTTTATTGGCTGTTGTATTGTTGTCTTCTAGCTGCCAACTGTGGTATGCTAGTTTGAAAGTTGATTGTACTCTTCAAGGGTTCTGATTTTCTGTATGTTTACACTAGTACTCGGAACAGTACTGTCCTCTCAGGTCCACTTTTGCACTTGCTCTTGTGTTTGATTTGCACTTTGTTGTACGTCGCTCTGGATAAGAGCGTCTGCTAAATGCCACGTAATGTAATGTGTCGAAGTGTCCCTGAGCAAGCCTAACCCCCAAATGCTCCTGACGAGCTGGTCGGTGCCTTGCATGGCAGCCAATCGCCGTCGGTGTGTGTGTGAGTGTGTGTATGAATGGGTGAATGAGAAGCATCAATTGTACAGCACTTTGGATAAAGGTGCTATATAAATGCCAACCATTTACCATTTGGTCCTGGAGAGCCGCAGGGTGCGCTGGCTTTTGTTGTTACTCAGCACTTCATTGATCAATGAAATCAGTCGATTACGCAGTTAACGCACCTCACCTGGTTTCTCGCGTCTAAAGTGGTTGTTGTATTTCAAGGTGAAACCAAAAACCAGCAACACCCTGCGACTGTCCAGGACCAGGGTTGGCCACCGCTGCCTCAGAGTTAGGAACCTAAGACCCACTCTACCCTCTATGCCACTCTGCTGCGGTATGCTCTGGGTCTCAGAAAGGGGTGGGGTGCATGTGGCTGTGTAATAGATATTGGGAAAGGGGTGTGATCAAGTACCCCCCAACACACTGCTCACGTTGGGCATGGTTCTGAAAATCTAGCAAAAAGAAAAAAAGACTGACTGAAAATGTGTTATGGCAGGGGGGTGTCCAATGCTAGCTGCTGTGGGTGCTCGGTTCTACTTATCATGGTCTCGATTGAAGATGCTGCTGAAAACAGTTCAAGCTATGTTTTGAAACAGCTGCTAACTGGTTGACTAGTTCAGGCCAGCTCCCAGCTGAACATGGTTTAATTGGTTGACCAGTTCAGACCAACTACCAGCTCGACATGGTTTAGCTGGTTGACCAGTTCAGACCAGCTCAACATGGTTTGACCAGCTGAAGCTATGTTTTGAAACAGCTGGTAGCTGGTTGACCAGCTCATACCCAGCTTGACCAGCTTAATTGGCTAAATTTTCAACCTGGTCAAGCTGGCATAGCTGGATGTTACAACAGGGGAACATCATTTGTTTATTAGTTGAATCGGGTTAATTAGTCGAAATAGTGTTGGGCAAAAAAAAAAGAAAAACTGTGCCCGGCCCTTTTCATTGCATTACATGTCATTTGGATGATGCTTTCTATCCAAAGCGACTTACAGTTGTTTTAGACTAAGCAGGAGACAATCCTCCCCGGGAGCAATGCAGGGTTACGGGCCTTGCTCAAGGGCTGTGCGGATCTTATTGTGGCTACCCCGGGGCTCGAACCACAAACCTTGCGAGTCGTGTACCTTAACCACGACGCTACAGACCGCCCTTTGGCGGGGTCAAGGGGACGCGGCCAATGTACCTGGCTGGCTCTTGCTGAGGGAGAGGCTCTTGGTGGTGTGGGCCACCCTGCAGGTGTACGTGGCGCCCGGCTCCCAGGAGGCCTGCAGGTGGCTCCAGAGCGTGAAGGTCCCGTCGGCCGCGCGGTACAAGTCGCTGCCGTTGGCCCCCGGCAGCTCCGTCTCGCCGTTCAGGACCCAGGTGACGTTGATGGCGGCCGGACTGAACCCGTGCACCAGGCAAACGAGTCCCCCGGAGAACTGCAGCAGGGCGGCTTGGGGTGGGGAGGGGGGCGCCGGGGCTGGAGGGGGAATGTATAGGGAGCGCTAATTTAATACCTCCACCAGAGGTGGAAAGTCTCCAAGGGCCGGAAAGTGAAAGGTCCTGCCATTTGATTCTTCCAGCCATGAACTTAGCCGTGAACCCAGCCATGAACTCAGCCATTCTTCTCACTGAAGAACTGTGCTAATAACAAATCCAGGTGACTGGGAAAAAAATAATTATAATACTGGGGAAGGCTTTTACTTTTACTGAACCTGGATTTTACACCCGTGACCCAAACTGCCACCAACTGGACCTACAGGCCCATGGAGGATGGACGTGCCCCTATGGAGGCTTAGGGCTGGTGTTTCTTCCCTTCTATTTCTCTGTAAAGTGTATGTGTGACAGTCTGTGAAAAGTGCTGGACAAATAACATTGAATTTAATTGAATTCATTCACACTTGCAGAAATAATGCAAAAGTGCCTAAAAGGGTACAAATGCTTGTTGCTGGGCCGGTTCCCTATCGGTAAATAAAATTAATAGCCATAAATATATAATTAATTCGTACATCTTCTTTGCTTGGAAAAAAATGTGTACATTACTGTACTTTCATTTGGGAAACGTGATCGTTGAAAATCTCCACTGTCACTTAATTTCTCAATTTTCACACACTTACATAGGTGAAAATATGATTGCAGACAAAGATACATCCAAGCAGAATTATCAAAGAAACACTGTCAAAGAGACAGAAAACTCCTCATGAATTCATACGGATCAATTATTTTCGATGTATTTCAATGTTAGATTACCTGTCCAGAGGTGTTTAGTTTAACCAAATAGCCCCACCTTGTGGCCACATAAGATTCTGAACATAGTGTTACCACATCTATCCCCAAGGTGGCACTGTTGTCTAAATCTAATTTAATTTGGAGTATTACTGTTGGAACATTCTGTCAGTTTTGGTAGTCTGTTTGAATACTCCATTTGTATGCATGATTATGGGATTTTTCAAAAACATGTTGGCAAGGTCAATGAAATGAGTGGTCCTTTGTCATTTTAGTTGCTTAATTACCTGTTATCGGAAAGGTCTTCCTTACAGGGCTGAAACATTTGTTTCGGACTTCACATGCAATTGACTTCATGGATTTCCATTCATCCTTGGTGAAAGTCCTGCTGTGCACAGATCCCTGAATTCTGTTCTTGGAGTCCTTAAGTTCACGATAGTCTGCTGATTCAGACTCACTCTTGTCCAAGACCCAGAACACTTTGCTTTTGTAGGAGGCAAACACTTCACAGGTCGCTGTGAAAGCCCCACTGCTTTCATCAATATTCAACTTCAGAGACGGCGAAGAAATGGGATGAGCTGAGAATACAAAATGGGGTTGAAAGCAAAATGTGCATCACATTGACATGTACACTGGCTGTTTTCTGATGTAGTTATTTATCACTGGCAGATAGGTGTCATTCCCTAAAGAGAGAGGAAGAGAATTTCACTCAGTGAGCACTTTATTCGGTATTCATTAGACTTCTTTTTTAGACTTATTAAGTCTTCTGTTGCTGCAGCCTATCCACTTAGAGGTTTGATGTGTTGTGTGTTCAGAGATGCTCTTCTGCATACCACTGTTGTAATGCGTGGTTATTTGCGTTATTGTCACCATTCTGTCAGCTTTGACCAGTCTGGCCCTTCCACTCTGGCCTCTCTTGTTAACAATGCGTTTCTGCTCACAGATCAGCCACTCACTGGATGTTTTTTTGAAAATTCTCTCCAAACTCTAGAGGCTGTTGTACGTGAAAAATCCCAGGAGATCAGCAGTTATAAAAATACTCAAACCAGCCAGTCTGGCACCAACAATCATGCCATGGTCTTAAAGGTGTTCCTAATAAAGTGCTCAGTGAATGTATATATAATTTATTATCAAATAGACAGGACAAATCTCACAATCTGATTGGTTAATAGCAGTGACAATATAACCATATACCAGGGCTATGACTCGCAGTCTGATTGGCTAGGACAGGGACAGGGAGCAGAGACCTTCTTGCTGTGAGGCATCAGTGTGACCCACTGCCCTGCTGTACTGCCCCAGGACAGACCCGGGGCAAGAACATTTCTGACAATTGAACTCCATGTAAACCAGTCAGGCCGACTGCTACTTACTTCTGCAAAAGCTGGTGTTGAGCTCTTGTGATTTTGTATTTTGCGTAACTTTGCAGGTATACAATGAGCCAGAAAGCCATTTCTCAAGGTTGACGTCCACCTGACTGGTCTGGTTGAACTTCTTATCTTCCCCCTGCATATCCCACACAGCTGGTGAACCTTCAAAACGCATGTTGTCCTCTTTCCATTCTACTGTGATCTCTTTTGGGTAAAACCCGGTCAGTGAGCAGACCAAAGTGACTCTTTGGGCTTGTGCTGGGTCACTGCTGAGCTGGTAGTATAGAGTCATACTGGGAAAGAGGGGTTCTTGAGCTGCAATGAAAATGAAAGAAATAAGTGTGAAACATTAACCCCAGTAAATGAATGAAGTACATCCATTAAATTTACTGAAATTACAAATACACAAAATACACAGGGGATTGGAAAACTCAACTTGTGTGTGTGTGTGTGTATGTGTGTGTGTGTGAGAGAGAGAGAGATCAAGAAAGAGAGAGAGAGAGAGAAAGAGTTTTTGTCTTTGTGTGTGTGTCCCATATTTTGTCATTAAACCATTTCTGAAATACTCAGGTGAAAATATGATTGCAGACAAAGATACATCCAAGGAGAATTATCAAGGAAATACTGTCAAAGAGACAGAAAACTCCTTATGAATTCATACAGATCAATTATTTTCTATGTATTTCAATGTTAGCTTACCTGTCCAGGTGATTGGTGTTTACTTTAACCAAATAGCCCCACCTTGTGGCCACATAAGATTTTACCACATCTATCCCCCAGGTGGCACTGTTGTCTAAATTTCATTTAATATGGAGTATTACTGTCAGGACATTCTGTCAGTTCTGGTAGTCTGTTTGAATACTCCATTTGTATGAATGATTATGGGATTTTTCAAAAACATGTTGGCAAGGTCAATGAAATGAGTGGTCCTTTGTCATTTTAGTTGCTTAATTACCTGTTATCGGAAAGGTCTTCCTTACAGGGCTGAAACATTTGTTTCGGACTTCACATGCAATTGACTTCATGGATTTCCATTCATCCTTGGTGAAAGTCCTGCTGTGCACAGATCCCTGAATTCTCTTCTCAGAGTCCTTAAGTTCACGATAGTCTGCTGATTCAGACTCACTCTTGTCCAAGACCCAGAACACTTTGCTTTTGTAGGAGGCAAACACTTCACAGGTCGCTGTGAAAGCCCCACTGCTTTCATCAATATTCAACTTCAGAGACGGCGAAGAAATGGGATGAGCTGAGAATACAAAATGGGGTTGAAAGCAAAATGTGCATCACATTGACATGTACACTGGCTGTTTTCTGATGTAGTTATTTATCACTGGCAGATAGGTGCCATTCCCTAAAGAGAGAGGAAGAGAATTTCACTCAGTGAGCACTTTATTCTGTATTCATTAGACTTCTTTTTTAGACTTATTAAGTCTTCTGTTGCTGCAGCCTATCCACTTAGAGGTTTAATGTGTTGTGTGTTCAGAGATGCTCTTCTGCATACCACTGTTGTAATGCGTGGTTATTTGCGTTATTGTCACCATTCTGTCAGCTTTGACCAGTCTGGCCCTTCCACTCTGGCCTCTCTTGTTAACAATGCGTTTCTGCTCACAGATCAGCCACTCACTGGATGTTTTTTTGAAAATTCTCTGCAAACTCTAGAGGCTGTTGTACGTGAAAAATCCCAGGAGATCAGCAGTTATAAAAATACTCAAACCAGCCCGTCTGGCACCAACAATCATGCAACGGTCTTACGGGTGTTCCTAATAAAGTGCTCAGTGAATGTATATATCATTTATTATCAAATAGACAGGACAAATCTCACAATCTGATTGGTTAATAGCAGTGACAATATAACCATATACCAGGGCTATGACTCGCAATCTGATTGGCTAGAATAGGGACAGGGAGCAGAGACCTTCTTGCTGTGAGGCATCAGTGTGACCCACTGCCCTGCTGTACTGCCCCAGGACAGGCATGGGCAAGAACATTTCTGACAACTGAACTCCATGTAAACCAGTCAGGCCGACTGCTACTTACTTCTGCAAAAGCTGGTGGAGAGCTCTTCTGATTTTCTATTTTGCGTAACTTTGCAGGTATACAATGAGCCAGAAAGCCATTTCTCAAGGTTGACTTCCACCTGGCTGGTCTGGTTGAACTTCTTATCTTCCCCCTGCAAATTCCACACTGCTGGTGAACCTTCAAAACGCATGTTGTCCTCTTTCCATTCTACTGTGATCTCTTTTGGGTAAAACCCGGTCAGTGAGCAGACCAAAGTGACTCTTTGGGCTTGTGCTGGGTCACTGCTGATCTGGTAGTATAGAGTCATACTGGGAAAGAGGGGTTCTTGAGCTGCAATGAAAATGAAAGAAATAAGTGTGAAACATTAACCCCAGTAAATGAATGAAGGATATACATTAAATTTACTCAAATCACAAATACACAATTGATAGGAGCACTCAATTTGTGTGTGTGTGTGTGTGAGAGAGAGAGAGAGAGAGAGAGAGAGAGAGAGAGAGAGAGGGAAAGAGAGAGAGAGAGAAAGAGTTTTTGTCTTTGTGTGTGTGTGCCATATTTTGTCATTAAACCATTTCTGAAATACTCAGGTGAAAATATGATTGCAGACAAAGATACATCCAAGCAGAATTATCAAGGAAACACTGTCAAAGAGACAGAAAACTCCTCATGAATTCAGACAGATCAATTATTTTCTTTGTATTTCAATGTTAGATTACCTGTCCAGATGACAGGTGTTTTCTTTAACCAAATTGCCCCACCTTGTGGCCCTATCCCTCTTGTCTAACCCCCCACAAATTATTATTATTTTTTTTTAATTGCACTTATGATGAATATATGTTCAAAACAGCACTTCCTATGTATTTACCAAGTTATGGATGTGATGCTTTGACTTGTGGAAGAACCTATGCACTTGGAAGTCGCATTGGATTAAAAGCGTCTGCCAAATGACAA